>NW_027180374.1:0-276000 GCF_040956055.1 Brachionichthys hirsutus | reverse complement strand
TGTCTGTGCGCAGCTGGCTTTTGTGCGTCTGCATGTTGGTGTGACGTTGAGGCAGTGCGTTTCCACCGGTAGGCATTTTTTGGGAACCATTTATAAATAGCATTAGTTTTCTATTCTTATCCTTCTCGCCGGCGCCTCTTTGACGCTCCTCTGACGAGAAATGATCCTTTTTTTCTCACTTGTGCCCTGAACAAGCAGGAAGCAGAGAGATGAAATGGCTGGATGGGAGGAGAATGGGCAACATTCAAATAAAGATAGAAAGGAAAAATGGTTGAGAAGAGGAGGTATAGGATGACACAGTTGTTTACGTTACATGAGATGTGAGGGCTTTGAAAATGTGGGATGGAGTAGGAGAGGAAATGAGGTAGAGTGTCTGAGTGGAAAAACGGATTAAAGGGGACATATCATGAAAAAAAAGAGAACTTCTCCCATGTTTCTACACTCATATTTGGTGGTTTCGGGTCATTACCAACCCAAAAACTGTGAAATTAAACCATCCAGTCAATTCTGCAATATGAATGGTGCAGGATTATGACAGGCATCATGCAATATGCTGATAATGACAAGGATAAACTGCTGATGCTTGTGCTAATTCTCGCTGTCCTCAATGTACAGCTGGGGCTGATGGAAGCAGTTGAAAAACTTAACCAGATGATGGTGTTTGAGATAAAGTCACGGGATGAAGAAGGTTATTGGAGATCATCCTGGGGGGAATATTTACGCTGGGAAATGATAAAGGAAGGAAGTCTGTCCATGAACCGCGTCTGTCGCTGCAGGCAGGAGTCTGTTCATGTTTTGGGTCAGTGATTGAAGACGTCAAACCAAACACAGTCTGATGAAATGTAAACTGATAACGTCTATGGCTGTAAGGTGAAACGTCTCTTGGAAAAGTTTCCGTCTTTTAGTTAACGTTGATGTTTTCCATCATTTACTTTCCCAACTGGAAGTGTTTGATCATCGTCCCTCTGTTGCGTATTTTCCAAAATATTTTTTAAGACATTAGTATCCCATCTTTACTTACCGGTACTTTTCCTCTCACAGACAAATCCAAACTTTTTGAACTGACCTTGCTTTTTAGTTAGCACAAACCTGGCCAGATGTTGAAAAGGATACAAAATCAATCAGGTTAAATTTTGATAAAGAAAATGTTTATAGCATGACTAACACATCGAGGCAATTTGCCCTTGGTATAATTGTGCAGCAGTGCCGTCAGTCAGGCTTGGGTTCAAATGGACTGTGATAGTATTTGTGTTTATGTACATGACTTCTTGTTCAAATACATCAGGAGAAATCTAAAGAGAAGAAAGGATGTTATGTTCAGCTTTGATCCTCTGCATTGCTTTCACACGCCCCACATCCACTGTATTGATTTGTCTCTGTTGCTTCCTGGTCAAGCCCCGAGACCGATCGTTTACTGGCTTGGGAGTTGGGATCGAGTGGTGAATACATGAACAGAAAGCTTCATGCACGCTCCTCCTAATTGGCCAATGCATTAGTCTGTTTGCATCTCTTATCTCCATTTCCCTGTAGCGTAGCTGCAGCGGTGACGGAGATGCTCCATGAATTAGTGCAGCCTTTCACTGAAAGGCGGTCACTGGGTTCGTAAATGGATTCAGATCCTTATATTTAAGGTCCCACAAGTCCCACGTCTCCTCTCCTGAACTCTCCCTGTGTCACAGGCATTGAACGCTCCTAATTACAGGATGTCGCCAAATGAATCCAGCTGATGTTGGACGAACGGACGGACAGACAAACAAACGCCGGCAAATACATGACCTCCGTCTCTCGCCGGAGGTTGCTAGCTGCTGAAAACACTGATGCATATAACATGAAGCAGTTTGGGTGACCCAAGCGCAGACCAGAGACAATTAACAAGCATAAGCTGGGACAGAAATGCAAATAATAAATCCAACATAAGTAAAAAACCCAACAACAACAAAAACACATGAATAAAGAGAACCCACAAGAAAATAACGTACAAAGGAACTTTACCCTCAGGCAGGGAGAAAAGCAGGTGGCAGGAGATAACAAAAAGAGTTCACTAAACTGCTGACATGACAAACAGACGGAACAGAAAGGAACCGCAGGCACTAAATAAAACGAATTCATGCCACAGCGAGGCCCCGTCTGAAGAGCGTGTCTGTCTGTTCAAGCAAGGGCGAGAAAAGAAAAGCACTTTGCCACCATTAGGTGAGATCATGTAGAGACGGGAGAACGAGGTTCATCTTTAATGCCCAGCCTTTGGATATATCAAATATGTATTCAGCCCTTGTTGGACATGAACGAGACTCGTTCCATCTCCCTCACTCATCTCAGGCAGTGGCGTTTATCCGCTCTTTATTTAGCTTCGCTCTATTTCAGCCTCAGTGTGTCTGGCTGTAGTTCACTCTCTCTCTCTCTCCTTTATTTGGCATCGCCTTGCGTCTCTTCTGCCTACGAGTGTCTGCCTTGAGAAGCCAGACAGGCTGTGTGTCGTTTGATGATCCACCGACAGCTGGGCGACGGCGTGGCTTCGTTTTGATTCTGTTCCTTCTGTTTTCCTACTCCCTCGGTCTGTTTGTATCGTCTGCTCTTCAGATTTAACTGTGTCGTGTGACTTATCATCACAAGACGCACAACGCAAAATGCTGCCGTTGCCCCTCGGTCGCACTCAGACACAGGACTGTGTGAGGAAACACACATTTAATTACGATACTTGAGGAAACGCAATGATGCAAATAACATTGCGTGTTTAGTTTTGTGTATGCGCATCCATGTAGGAAGTACTCAACCCTGAGAATCCCTGTGCTGACGGAGGAACGGGTAATAGGTGCAGAGCGGGTCTCGATTCCTCTGTGCCTGATCTGTATTTATGAACTACATAAGGACTGTATATATATATATATATATATAATATATAAAACCACGGTAGTATGTTGCCACTGGGCCACTTTCATGTTTTACACATTCACCATATTTAACGTGTGTTTTAATGTGCTGCATGTGTTTACAGAGAGACACGAAAGGCCAGTTCCTGCTTGACCGCGTGTGTAACCACTACAACCTACTTGAGAGGGACTACTTTGGTATCCGATATGTGGATCCTGAAAAGCAGAGGGTAAACATTATAACTGGGGCTAATGACTGTCATCATTATCTTTCAGCTGTATGTTTGTTTGGTGGCTTCTTTAGCGTTTAAATGTGCACAAAATGTCTTATACAACTGCTACAAAATAATGGAACCAGGCTGTGAAGCATTAGTGAAGTTGTTTGGGATACCAGATCTTTGATTGTCATGACTTGTGAGTCATAATTATACAAATGTAAATGAAAAGGCTTGAAATATTTCTATTTATATAGATCTACTACTTCTAACGAGATAAGTAGTACTATATGTTTATGCATAAAGTAAATTTACTAACTGTAGTTGACTTCCAGTGTTAAGCTGTGTGTGCATGCACGTGTTCCATAGTCTCATTGACTCTCTCTCTTTCAGCACTGGCTGGACCCTAATAAGTCTGTGGTGAGGCAGATGAAGAGTAAGTATGACCTATCATTAATTTTATGCTGGTGGGTGTCTTTAAAAAACAAACAGACAAAGGGCTTGAAGGGGGGGTGATAAGCAGATCAGTGAAAATTAGAATGAGAAATGGAGGAGGAGGAAGGAGTGATAAAGGGGACTATGTGTGTGGTGGGGGGGTTCAGGCACATGAAGGAGGAGACAGTGATGGGACATGGAGCTGAAGAGAGAAGTCTGATTAGGGAATCAAAGTGCAAAAAGGGATACTGGAGATGAAGTTTCATGTGAGACAGACTGTCAGTAAGTGAAAAAAATAAAGAGTGATGGGATAGAACGATGGAGGAGGACTGTTGAAGGGCACTGAACTTGACACGTCTGTTCCCCCTGTGGCAGGTTTTACTCTTAAATTAAGATATGTGTTTTTCATTTTATGTTATAAAATCATATTTACATTCAAATAGCTCAACCGCTCTGCTTAAGCATAAATTAAATATGATGAAGTTGTGGAGGATTCTTTTTCGCCCCTTCTAATCAAATGAATGCTTTTCATTTAAATAAAGCCTATTATAGACTAAGAGCTCAGATTAAAACCCTGCATTTCATTTGTCATGTTTATCATGTTTAATTTCATGTTCCTGCTACCTGCTGTCTCCTGACTTTCTTGTAATTCTCTTCTCCTCTGAACGTTTCCTATTTGTCTGTAGCAGCTCAGCAGCCATACACAATGTGCTTCCGGGTCAAGTTTTATCCCAACGAGCCAATGAAGATAAAGGAGGAGCTCACGAGGTAAAATCAAAGGAGGGTTTATAAGGGATGGAGAGTTGCACAGAGCGTATAGAAGCACACGGACATGTTCACTATGGATCACCTTTTGTGTGAATCTACAGTAACTTCACTTAATTAAGATAAAGCCTTGACAATAGGGTCTATCATGATTACTTTGACAACATATTATGTAATGATCACTGTGCTATCACCCTGTCAGCCATGGGGTGGTGAAAATAAGAAATCGCTAATGCTCACAGGAGGCTTTCTGCAATATTCCAGCGATGCTGCAGCCACGACGTAGAGCAATTACACTTTAAATGTAAGAAATAAAAGTGAAACACATTCAGTGTCATCTTTCCTCTTCATGTGCACGCTGCATCCGTTTGTGCAGGTACCTTCTGTACCTCCAACTGAAAAGAGACATCTACCACGGGCGTCTTCTTTGTCCTTTTGCTGAAGCGGCGCATCTCGGAGCCTGCATCGTTCAAGGTGGGGCCTGGTGACAGCCAAATGTTTTTATATATCTTTATAACGGTAGATTGAGATGTGAATCTGGGTCAAAGCAACCTCCACTACAGTAAGAATGCTGCACAAACATTCCTTTCAAATATTAATAAATACATGAACCAACCTTGATGTCACCCAGATTAACATGGTCCACGCCAGATGTTGCAGGTCCTGCAAAGACACAAAGGAAACAGGGGCCAATAGCATGGAGCAAGGATACACGCAATTGATAAGGGAGGATTGGATAGATGGCCCAGTGCTCTGCAATCACTAGAAGGATGGGAACAGTATTAAGCAGCATGGTGCGACTGAGCTGAGCTTGCAAATGATAACCCAAAGTATCTACCGGTACTTAAGCAAATCATAAAGACCGGAAACCGTGCAAATGCAACTCACTGATTTAAAAACCTGCATCTCATTTGTTTAGCAAATAATGCTAATTATATTCAGCGTCGCGCGCCATGCAGACAGAACCTTTTACTCCTTAAACTAATCGCTGGCTTCAGCGTCATCGTGAGTTTCATTCTTGTGTGTTTCCCCAAAATGGACTGAATGTGGCAAATGTCCTATCTTTAAAATGTGCTTTTTAATTCATTTTTACAGTCCTCTCCTCTCTCCTTAGCTGAGCTCGGGGACTATGACCCAGAGGAGCATCCATCAGACTACATCAGAGACTTCAAGCTGTTCCCCAAACAATCCCTCAAACTGGAGCGCAAGATGATCGAAATACACACGAATGAGCTCCGGTAAACGAGATGTGTGTCTGCCGTAAGCTGAATCTTCGTTATCAGCTTACGGCTCACCTTTGGTGACGGGGCCTCGATGTCGTGCTTGTGGGTTTTTTTTTTTTTTTTTGTGGAGACAGTTTTCCACGCTGCAGACTATTAATTGATTTTTGCTGTTCTGGCTAGTGAGAAAATTGAATAAGATATTCATGGCTCATTTCACTAGTGAATCTATTTTACTTTGCATTAAGTTGTGAATAAATAAGAGGTGAAATTAAATGACGTAGATGTGGCCATGAATCATTTATTTGAAGCTTGTTTTGGACAACTTAGTTTTTGCTGCAGGCTGACATGCAGCAACGTCACAAGACGGATAGACAGCAATTGGGGCTAAACTCGTACCTGATAAATTACAGGCAGAATGAAATGCTGGAGAGAATTTGATGAAGTGTCTTGCTCCATTCTCTTCATGGGTAGAGTATGCTGCATAAGCTTTATGCATACACGAAGCCTCTCTTCAGGTTGTTTGTGTTTACTCGTATCATCATTTCAGTTTGTGACTGTCACACTTACAGGGATTATAGGACATCAAAGCCAGACACTAAACGCCCTGCATCTGTCCCAGCGGATCCATCGAGCAGGATTAACAGCATGTAGATTCCTTCTGTAGAAGAAGACTCCAGGTGGTTTGCAAATAGTGCAGGCTTGCGAGTTGCGTTTGCACAGTAAAGCCATTCCTAAATTTGTTTTGCAGTTTCATTTTCCACTGTGTTCGTGTAGGCATGTGTATGAGGTTGATTTATTCGTTTGCCTTTAGTCAGTTTTCATCCTTCAGTTTCTTGATATTGCAGCACTTAACGGTAAACTAATAAATAAGTAAAGCTTTAACCCTCATGTGTGAATTTCTGCAAAATCATAACGGACGGTCAGAAACTGGTTGAAATAGCTTTAGTTTGTGAAACAAACACCACCCTCGATACTGACAGTGTGTGTCAATGATGTCATCCTTAAAGGCATACAAACATCCGTGTTCAGGGTGGACATTGAAAAATGTATTTGGGAACAACTGTTGTTTTTCTTTTGAAAACACTTTAGACAAGTTTGTGATCAATCCATGCAGTTTTCACCTCATGATTTCTTCGCTCTTTACTTTTAGGGGCCAGTGTGCTGCATTTGCAGAGTTGAACATGCTGCAAAGGGCCCAGAGCCTTGAGACTTACGGAGTTGACCCCCACCCATGCAAGGTAACATTAGTGGACAATGTGTTTTTCTGTTTTTGCGAGGACGATAACAAAGTTTCATCTCATCAAAGTGACGGAAATCTCTCTCTGACTGTTGCCACAATCTAGACGCAACCTGTGCTCCCAAAGTGTTTAATTTCCATCATTCCAATCAAATTAAATTTAATAAATTTCATTTCATTTGCCCTTCATTTGCATATCAAATTGACAAATACACACACGATTAACTACCAAAACGCACTTTCCAATGTCATTGAGAGAGTAATGGATGACCACAGGGATGAGACGTGTGAGAGAAGTGGAATGTCACCGTGTTGTTTGCTTACGTAACAGATTTTATTAGGTCTCTGCCCGAACCATCACTTTCAGGAATCAATATTCTTATTGACTGGTCTGAGAAAAGCTTCAGAAAGGGCTTCATAAAAGCAGCGACACAGTCAGTAGGGTTTGCTTTAGTACCGCTTGCACGTTTTCTTTGTATTTATCTCGCACCAGTGTGATGGATGAACATGACGGTCTGATAAAGAAATGCAATATCTGACAATTCCCCATCTGCTCGTTCTCACTGTCTCCGTTCATTCGTGAAATGGGGACACCCTCCCAATGACAGGCATGCAGCAGGACAATACAGAGCAGCAACATCTTTATTTAGGTTTGCTGGAATTGGCTGTTATTGCAACGTCTTGCAGATCTGTGAACGTCACAAATCAGAGAAAGTAAGAAAGAAATATGGAGATTTACTCGGGATTAACAAGGTTTCCTCATCTCTGAGTTGATATTTTCTTCGATTTGTCTCCCTGTGTCAAAACAAGTCTGCGTTTTCTGCACTGTGTTCTTGAGGCCAAGATCAAAACAAACCAGAGATTGTGTGTGTGTGTGTGTGTGTGTTTTCAGGATTTCACAGGCTGCACAGCCTTCCTCGGGTTCACAGCCACAGGATTTGTGGTCTTCCAAGGAAACAAGAGGATCCACCTCCTCAAATGGTGCACTGTTGTCCCTAAAGCTCGATTGTAGACCTGCAAGCATAGAAATTATGGAATGACCTTTTGTATCTCTCTATTCATCTCTGACGGAGCTATGATAGTTAGAAAATTCTCTGTAAGGAAGAAGAAAAAAAAAGACTATCTACTAGCTATGTTACACGATTGCGAGTTACTTTGTGTAATATTACAATCCTGTGCATCTTTGCAGGAATGATGTCAGCAAGCTGAAGTTTGAAGGGAAAACCTTTTATGTCATTGGGATTCAGAAAGAGGTGAGTGGAGAGTCCGGCGTGAACGTTCTCCTCTAGAAGCAGCGAAGGGAAGAATCCTTGGATGCTTCATCCTTCATCTGTGTAATAATTACATCAGATAAATGCTCAATGAAAACGTACTGTTTGTCTGTGTGATCCTGCACACTGTGCACGTGTGTCGCTGTTTCAGATCTCCTTAACAGGCAGGATTCAGTGTAACAGGATGGTGGGTGTGTTACGACTAACCTCCTAACTAACTATTACATGTCGACTGTTTCCCCAAATATGAGACTCCTTCACTGCATTGATGTTTGGACATGTTCAGCGTCATTGTCAAAAATCAATTTCTCATTACTGCTGGACACAGAAAGCATTTTGTGACTTAAAATGCAGCAGTACAATTACAGCTAGGCTAGGCTTCTTGCATTTGGGGACCCATGCTTCACTCCATCACTGAATGTTTGTTATCCAATCCAAAGCTTGGTAGATTCTGAGCAGCTATTACCTGATGCACATAAGTGCATTACCGTCATTTTGCATGAAGCAAAGCTCTCCCAACTCAAGTTCCTTCTGCAGAAGTGCTTTAAAACTCCACAGTCCTTATTGTAGTTAAAAGCATTTAGCTTTTTAATCTACCAATCAGCCCATCAGTCAGTCAGTCAGTCACCTGACTGTTTTCTCTGTCATCTCTGCTTGACGTGTCGGTCTGTCCACGTGCTTTTCTGTTTGGCAACTCATGAATGGCTGAAGATGCAGTTTTATCTTTGTGTTTCTGTCTCTTCTTTCTGTGTGTAAACACAATCATCACTGGTGAGTAAATACTAGTAATAATAGCAGCGCACAGCATTACTTAAATCCCCAACTTGATGCCCTCCCCTACGGCATAGCCTCCCCCCGCCCCCCCACTTTATTATTATCGGAGGGAACTTTGATATTTTTTTCATTATTTGGTGTTTTATTGTTTTGTTGTCTGCAGTTCATCCAATTAGATTTATTTATAGAGTTTCTCTGAGTGTGTGCACATTTGTTAGCATTTTCATTGTTGTGTTTATCTTACAGTATTTGTACTTGTACATTGTTGACCTCTCCCTTCTGAATGTGCTTTCTATTTTTATTTTTTTTGTGCGTGTGAAATGTTTCATGAGGATCCAAATCACACGTTGATGTGTAGTCTGATCCGCTTTGTGACACGGCCACTTGCATGACTTCACTTGTTGCCCTCACCTCTGATATTTACCCTGCAATACATGAATGATCTGTCCTGCTTTGAGCTGATGGCAACATCTGTGGCTTTGTTACTGCACTTTCAGTCCGTTGTCACATTCTATATTTACCTATCTGTGCTCCAGTTTATGAATAGAGATTGGGGTACGATAAACACATATGTTTCATAAATGTACTAAACTGGCCTTCAGAGCAAAAAGAACAAAATTAAATGCAAAATTAACTGGGGGGGCTCTTGTGTGTTTCTCTCCCCAAATTAATTTCAAAAAAATAAAGCACACACACAAAAAAATAATATTTATGGAAAATATTACCAGATACCAAATTACACCAAAATTCTGCCGAATTGTGGTGTAATTGCAGACGGTGCTCTTTCTCTTTATAGGGCAGTATAGCACACGTTAGCAAAACACCATAAAATACCAAACATTGAAGTGCATTTGTGGGTCAGCCAAAATGGAACCAAAGCCAATTTGATAATATTTTAGCATACAGCATTTATACAAACACACACACAGGGCCAATGAAACACGTGTGCAAATCATAACATAATTAATGTAACTGGAATTGAGAGAGTTGAGCAACAAAGCTGACTTCAGGAAGGAGGGCAAAGCGGGTCGGAGCAGAGTTGCTGTTTCAGGATTAACGTTCAGTTGTGAGTGCTTGATGCTGAGATTACAGCTCTTGGGATGTGGGCCAGCATGTTGCACCGCTCCCTCTCACACTGCTCCTCGTGTCTTTATTCCCATGCGGTCTAATTTGTCGTTCTCACAGCCTCTCTCCTTTTCTGTGTGTACTTTTGTGTCTTTTTTTGTGCAGAAGAAACTGGTTTTGACATTTCACACCTCAACGCCTGCAGCGTGTAAACACTTATGGAAGTGTGGAGTGGAGAACCAATCCTTTTACAAGTGTGTTCACACACACTCTCTCTCTAACACACACAGCTAACATCTTAATTAATAGTAAACTTCTTTACTTCCGTCTCTGTTTTTCTTCCTCCCTCTCTCTCTCTCTCTCTCTCACAGGTGTGCAAAGTCGAGCCAGATAAAGACCGTTTGTAGCAGCAACATCTTCTTCAAAGGTAGCAGGTTCAGATACAGGTGAGGCGGTGTGTGTGCTGATATAAAAGTGTGTACAGCAACAATATAATGGCCAACAGTATTTTTGACTGACTGAGATATCAGAAAGGAAAACATGAAAGATTTTTGTGACCTAAGAAAACAGAAACATCAAAAAGAGGAGAATATTGATGAACTTTCTCCTAGTGCATCGGCACCCACATCCCTGATAACACTGGTTCTCTGGGATTAATATCTCAGGAATCCGTGCCAGCCATGATTCTCCTCTCGGACCAAGCTCTTTATCGGGCTTACATTACGGCGCACCCTGTTTCATCTTTTCGCCAACGCAGGCTGGCTTAAGGGCTCAGCAATGGTGCCGTTGTTCTGGCGCACGGGAATCTATCGTTTTCATGAAATAAAACAGAAAGATCTTTGCTGAACTTCTTTTGGACCATCTGATTATCGTTGCATAATCTAGACTCACATTCGATATTGATGTCCTTGTACAGCCCTGATAGGACAACATTTGGGATGCTGTGTAAAGAGTAAATCAGTGGAATCATGTGCAAACTTTAAATGCAGCAATTCACAGAAGGTATTAGCTCATTTGTTTTGAACAACATTACAGTTCAATGACTCCAGATGAATCATTTTGCTCCTTATTTGTGGCCAAATCATCAGCCTCAGCAGCAACAGGGAAATGGATGAAGTGGCGGAGCCTGGTGCTTCGTGGCTGGAATCCAGACACTCTGATTGCCCTAACATCAGACTAATGGAGCTACAGAACATTCCTGCAGGATAAATGCTTGGGACAGAAACAGCACTGACATGAACAACAACTGCAAAATGCATATGAAACTCTTTAACTTTTTTTTTCTCTTCTTACATCATCCTTTTACTGGGATTCTCCTATTTTTGCAGCACATTAATGACCTGGTACCGCTACTTTTATTCCACCTTCTGCTACAGATGAAGTTGCTTTTAAATAATATATGCTTTAAATTGAGTTTTAGAAAATGCAACCAAGAATCTGGTCAATTGCAGCATTTTTTTCCCCCCAGTTGTTGCAACTCTTTTTGTTTTCATTGCAATGAATCTGTTTTTCTGCCTGTTAGTGGACGAGTAGCAAAGGAGGTGATGGATGCCAGCTCTAAGATTCAGAGAGAGCCACCAGATGTGTGCAGGTAAGGTCATGTGACACACAGATAAAAGATATGAATGAAATATTACTTTTAGCAATGCCCCACTACTGAAAGGATTATCTAGAAAATCCAAAGGTATTATTACCCATTTCATTATGCAACAGAACACGCCTGAATGTCGCACACAAAGCAGTCAGCGTGGTACGCGTTTGTGTTTTCAGAGCCCAGTTTGGTCAGAGTCGCAGCTTTAACTCTCTGAGTCATAAAAACCTCATCATGAACATGGAGCCGCTGGTACCTGCGCTGCCCTCCACCGATGAGTACGACGAGATGGCCACGGACAAAGGTGGGCTGCTGTGTGATAAATACGCAGAGTCACATGCCGTCTCCCTTGTGTAGGACGAAGCACATGCACACACACAACCCTCAGACAGGACGCGCTAATTGAGCAGCTGATGCTCCCATCCCTCTATCAGCCTCGTCTCCCTGGAGACACCAATGGAAGCGTGCTAAAAATACCCTTCCCATGTTCCGCCATCATGTCTCATTTTCAGCACACGTTAGCATTTTGTTTGTAGCTAAGTAAAAAATTCTTGCAACTGCTTAGAATGTGTTCATCATCAGTCTATGCGGCCTGATAGAAATACTGGATTACACAACTAAAAGCAAACTTTTTAAGATTATTCAGAATTTATTTCGGCCATATTTCGGCCAGTGTATAATGAGGATGGTATTTCAGCTCAGACGTCCTTCAGTTGTTGACGCGTAGCTTTCAGCTGAACTTGGATCAGTTCTTGCACAATGAAAAGTTTCATTCTGCTCAGGAGAAGAGCTGTGGAAGCAGAACAGAGCAGAGTCGGCATTTTAAGGCCCATCATTTCAGATTTCAGTGTTTCCCTTGTGAATTTTCCCCCCCATGTTATCATTATTCTTTGTCACTTTCACTGCCTCCTATTTTCCAGACACTGTCCACTGCAACATATTATCTAATTGAAGCACAGATCTTGCTGTAACGGAACAGAACACGGTTATGAATACCCAAGATATACTCAGGACTGGGATAGAGAGAATATCAAGAGATAAAAATGGAAGGCAGAGACAATGAACAAGGGTTAGATGTAAGTTGGAGGTTAGGGTGTACAGAGAGGAGTCTGCACGGCAAAGTCAACCAGTGCCTCCAGGAGGATCCAGGTTAAATGCTATTTCTGGTGAAACAATCTGCAGGGATTGGTTGAAACTGCGGCATGTAAGGGTGAATATTAGACAAAATGGTTTTACTGCCGTATTACAAATGGCCGCAGCTGATACTTTCTCACACCTTGCAGTGAGTGGATGTAATGCAAATAAAAGTGTAAATATTCATACCCTTCCAACAATTTTCGAATTTAGTCAGTTTTTAAGGATATTAGCAAAAAATAAATCAAATTTGTGAAACCACAAAGTGAAGGTCACAAGTCCGCCTCATAGCGACTGCTAATGAAGTGTGACAACGGAGCCCTCCAAGCAGCTTGTCCCTGTTGCAGCTGCATCTCTTCCTCCCATCTATCCATCCACTCTACACACAGGAGGATGTAACGTACGTGTCTTTTCCAGACGTGGAGCCCGTCTCCTCTTTATACGACCTCACCCCATTTAGAGAAAAATCAATTCTTCAGTCTGTACAGGATGCAGACTGGGTCATGGCACGAGATTCAATTTGGAAATGGCTATTTCTCTGCTGTCTGTATTATATGCGCCTCTATGAGACAGAAAACATCTAATTGTGTATTGTTTTAGACATTGGTGATTGTTTGTCACACAAAAGAAAATGATGAAAGTCATTGGTGAATTGTGTAAGATTGTGCTTTCAGAAAGTAGAAACTGCCCGTTCCCTCGTGCGCAGCAACTGGCCAGGATGGAGACACAAGTAGAGTTGGAACTCTAAAACACACACAACACAAAACAACAGAACATCCAAACTAGCAGCTTTTGAGTGCACCCCCCATCTTCAAGCAGTTCGGCTATGAAAGTTTTAAGACGACTGCTGCAAGGACATTGGGATAAAGTGTCTGTGAGCTGCTCTAATTTCTCCGTCAACATTAGAAGCACTAATCTCAGAGTTAGAGAGGAAACAGGAAGCTGACCCAAGGACACGGCTGACCTTGTTCTGTTTACACAGCCTCTCTCCTTCTTATGCAGCAGAACACACACACACACTCTGTGTCATATTTTTGTGATGGATTTCATATTCCTGTCCCAAATTTAAGATTTCATCCACACTGCCATCAGTGAAACAAGAAAATGCAGCAAGTTTTCCCTTCACATTACACACTGGTCTCTCTTTGATCCAAAAATGGGCTTAGATAAATACATCTGACAATATCAGCGTTGGAGCACAACAAACTTTCTGTGCCGTGAATCAGAAATAAACGTATCTGATAAAACAACAGCGATAAAGAAAGACTTGCGGCGTGGAAAAGTAAAATGATCCCCATTCCACCACATGAGTCAGGCCTGACCTTCTCTATCAGAGTTAGATTAACTGCAGCCGGGACCACCTGGTTAAATATAGAACCGCAGCTTTGGGCCTGATCCTCATCTAATGCCCTCCACTCTTTGTTAGCATCGCTGACATTCACAGGAGGGTCCACCATGAGAGAGAGAGAGAGAGAGACGGTGTCTGGTGTATGTCTCTCACCATCTCTCCCAGTGTGGAAGTGTAGGCATGTGTGTGCTTGTGAGTGTGTATGCATTTGCACATCCATGCCCAGTCCAGCCTCAGAGCTCAGGACAGCTGGGGAGTTCGGTCGTACCGCAGACAGCTGAGCTTGAGATTCATCATCAGCCTGAAAGATGGAGGTTCTTGAGCACCGAAAAGCCAGCGATGGCGGACGCAGCCTCACGCAGAGCACTGTGGATTCGGGAGTGAGCAACCACACCAGTGTGGGCGACAACCTGAGTTGTGGGAGCCAGGGCAGGGCAGGTGAACTTGGACTGGACATGGCTGTAGAAAAGCTGGAAGTTGAGGGAATGGAGGCGACCCAGACGGGCTCTCTTGAGGTGTTTCATCCAGGAACATCCACAGATGAACAGGCATCATCAATAGTAATGGCTGAGGCCTTAAGGTGCCAGGTGAAGATAACAACACAGCGCAGCCTTCATCTACGCATAGCCAACCACACTGCCCGGGATGTTTACGTACGAGTGGTAGGGCAAGGAGGGAACATTGCTGGAATCAATGCTGGGCTTCCAAGGAAGATGCTGGAACCAAGTAAGATTGTGTCACAAATGCAGACATGTTTGTCATGAAAATGTATGCATGTTATGTTTTTGCGTCGTGATTTGATAATGAAGATCTGATGAAGCAAAGGTTCCTGGCTCTATTTTTGCAAACACAGTTTTGGATTTGTGGTGTTGAGATTTTATGACAAAGATAAATAAGTCTGTCAACACTTATGTGTGTGTGTGTGTGTGTCTGTATTTGGAATCTAACGCCTTACGCGTGTGAAGCACTTCATGTAAGGAGAGACTTGTGTCTAATAGGACAGAAAGTTTATTTTAAATACTGTATAAAATAAACCTGTATCAGTTTGTGAGGTTAAGTTTTATTTAACCATGAGGCACAAATAAGTTTGTAGTTTGTGTGTAATGAGTTAAAAGATATAGCCATTGTTCTGTCCATAAAATAAAACGCATAAACGAACAAAAACAAAAAAACTCAATTTTTATTAATAATACTGTGGAAGAGATATTTCACTAACTACGCATTGCTATATATTTTTTTATTTTTATGTGGTGTGGTGCCCATTTCATGGTGGACTTTTCCTCACAGGAGGGTAAGGTTGATCCCAGATGATGTCGGTCAGGCTGATGCAACCGTTCCTGTTTAGTAGACCTGGAGGATCAGGACAGCTCCTGGGACCGCTTGTCCTTCAGGGTCAGGGGGGAGTCATGCTGATCCCAGCTGAGAACAGCCGACTGGTCGCTTCAGGCACGTTTGCTTAATTTGGCGGCTCTAAATTAGCTGTAGGTGTGAATGTGAGGTCGACAGCTTGTCTCTGTCAGTGTCAGATCTGTGATTTACTGTTGACGTGTCGCCAGGATCGGCCTCTCAACCGATGCCAGATGGGATCAGCTCCTCAGAGTATGGTCATCTTCTTTTCTTTTAATTTCAGCTTTAACACATCAAGTCATATTATTTGAGTTTAATAGACTGTGCTGCGTGTTTTATTCTTGCAGCTGTACACTGCTGATGGATTTTATTAATTCAAGCTGTTGCTGGCCATTTCTGATGCAATATCTACTGAACTGGAAAATCTGCATTTTCATCTTGTGAATGTTGTTTTGTTCCTCACTTTTCTTCTGCTCCAGTTTACCTGTTTTAAAATGTCAGTTCTTGTGCTGACTCTGTTTCTATGGTTGCTTCACCTACTGCTTCTCATCATTCCTCTCTGTTCTTCTTTAATATGTTTCAACTCCTACTTGAATCAGTTACCATGCCAACTGATTCAACTCCTACTTGAATCAGTTGGCATGGCAACTGATTAGTCACTTTGGCCCACAATTCTTTTTGATGAGTCTGACTGTATGTCTCTTAACACTGGGATCAGAAGAGCAGAGCAAGGACCACACAATATCTGAAACCTGAAATATTAACGATTAATATTCACAAAAATTGTCCATGCTTGGTTGCCCATGCAGGAACTGTGGTTGTAGTGTTCCATTTAGTCTCATGATTTTAGCTTTACGTTCTTTCAGACAAAAGTAGCAGGTTTAGAATATCTTGATTATAAAAAATAGACAATAAAGTATCATATTATGTAATGTAAATGAACGGTTTTAAAAAGTTCAAGTAAAGTAGATAATTAATTGAGAAATGTTAGATCATTGTGGGTTGATCACTAGTGCTGCTGTAACTTTAACAAATCCATGGCTGCCATCATGTGGCTCGTGTTTGCCACTGCAGCTAACACACTACAGCTGATAGTGGTCTTGTAGAAATAAAATAAAATAACTGTAAATGTGGACACTTAATTTCTACACCAAACAACAGATAAGTCAACTGTTAAAGCTGCATAATTTGTTTAATAGGTTAATGTACCGGTACTTCAAATATATATATATATAAAATAGCAATAACATTAGACATCCTTTGCAGCATATTCATTAAGAAGATACTGTAAACTAGAACGTTTTGCATGCTGTGCTTGTATTATATTGTGTTGTTAATATGTACATTAGTATGGAATGATGTATTTAGTGACAATGAGTCAGGTTAGGGTTAGGGTCAGTGGTAGCAGCTGTTGCCTCACAGCAAGAAGGTCACAGGTTCGAGTCTGACTCTTCATGACTTGTTCTCCCCGTGTCTGCGTGGGTTCACGCTGGGTCCTCGCTGGGTTCTCCGGCTTCCTCCAAAAACATGCAAATTAGGTGCATTGGTTACACTAAATTGCCCATAGGTGTGAGTGTGTGTCAATGATGTCTGTGTGTGGCCCTGCGATGTCCTGGCGCCTTGTCCAGGGTGTACCCCACCTCCCGCCCTTTGACTGCTGGGAGAGGCTCCAGCCGGTAATCGACAATGCAGTTCGGAAAATGAATGATTGAACAATGAGAGAGACTTATTTTTCTCACATAGCAGCCATTTTTACTTCTAATTATTTATATTTATACTATATTATTTTATATATTTATTTTTATGACCCCCCTACTGTAATAAGCCTTAATGTTTACTAACCGCATCAACTATTAATACCATTTAACACTATATGAATTATTGAAACAATATTACCAGTGCTCTGTAACAGCCTCGGTAGAATTACAATGGCCTTTATTTTCCTTTAATTAATTATCTAATGTACAACAAAGTCAAATATTGTGTCTTTTTCTCCTTCACCAGTTGCTGTTGCTGTGAAGGACTTTGTCCCCTTGCCTCCTCTCAAACCTTCAGACATGGCTGCAGAGGCAGATCAGCAAGGCACTGACGGAGGAAGCTCTGCCTTAGGCAAAGACCTGCAGCCTCCCTGTGTTTCCATGGAAACTTCAAATCTCCGACCCCAGACACCCAAAGTTGAGGATGAAGTGAAGGAAGATGATGAAGACGGCGGCCCGCTCACCATTTCTGAGCTTGTCTACAGGTCAATGTCAATTTTTCTAGCATTTTGCTGCTCAGTCCTGCAGAAGTGTGACCAAAGCACTGTGATTTTATCCCGTAGGACACTTGTGAAATGATGTAATTGACTAAGACATGTATGTTGCGACTACATTTGTGACTCATGAAGTTATGGAAGTTGCCAGCAGTGGACTGAGCCTGGGGGTTTGGGGCAAGAGAATGCAGGAAGCAAGTCAGTAAGCGTATCCGGGGCCGGGGCCGAGTCGTGGCGGCAAGTCTTGATATGATTATTGTAAACAGATAGAAACTGTCTCATGTGACTCAGATATGAATAACTAACTACAACCAAGGGAAGTAATTGAGTAAAGAGACACATGAAGGCCCCAGGATTAACTATGTTACATCACATCATATTTATTCACTGGAAGGGCATCTAGAGGGCAGTTTGTGTTTCCTGCATTTTCAAGGCACCCTAACCATGTTATGCTTTGCCCACTAGAAGGGCACCTCAGGGGCAGTTTATTATGTTTATATACCCCAGAGGCATCAAATAATAGTAATAATAATGTAACTAGAAACGGATTGAAAGTTATTGTTGCTTTATGTCACCATTTGAAACTTCTTCTTCTCCAGTCCCTGTGCCAGCATGCTGCCCACCCCAGTGGACGACGGTCAGAGAGGGCTTGACCTCATCTTCTCCTCTCCGGTCCAAAGCCCCGCCCGGCTGCTGAGGGAGCTCCATGACGACCCTGATATCCAAGCCCAGCTAGAGGCCGAGAGGGAGCGAGACCGGGCCTACGAACGCACCCGACTGGCTGCGCGAAGCCAAATGGGTGGAGTCCTAAGCCTGCTGTCGTCCAATGAGAGAGTAAACACATTTGTGCTGAGCGTGGCCCGCTTCGCTGCTGTAGTAGCGGGGGTCCTGCTCGTCACTGTGCCCACCCTGCTTCTACTGCTCGAGTCGGACATCGATGTATCATTCCTCCACGAGATTCGCCAAACACCGGAATTTGAGCAGTTTCACTACGAGTATTACTGCCCACTTCGACGCTGGATCCTGTGCAGGATCAGCATGGTCATGGAGAGCCTCTGGTCAGACTGAAGAAGAAAAGGCAAGAGAAAGGAAAGTGTGTGAAATCACAAATATAAATGCCCAAACGTCTGTCTTAAATCTCATATTCCCTTCTAACAACCAAAGTGTCTGACGACTAAAGGACTTGGCTCTCAATAGGATGAAGTGACTTCACATTTCCCACTTATTTCATGATAATATTTCATGAGGTTTCAATAAACAAATGTCAATTGTATTAAAAAGAGGCCTCAAAATGGAAACACTCAGAATGAAGAGGCCTGTTTTCAATAAAAGTCTGGTTTCAGACAGGATTACTGAAACAAGCATTTCCCCTGTTTGGCAGCAATAATAATTTGCTGTGTTACAGTAATGAAAATAGGAATAATCCGTTCATATAATCACTTGTTAACACAGACATTTTGGGAGGGATTAGGGATAAGAAAAAAACAAGGAATTCTGTAAGTGCTGTAGAAGGGAGGGAGTCATGAAGATAAAAGAAACGAAGGAAACGATGAGCAAACAACTGTTTGTTTTTAGAGAGGTTTAATGGTCGGTTCACTCCTGATGCTGACAAGCTGATGCAGTGATTTTCTTGTAAACATCACCAACCATTCTAAATGGAGCGCTTGATCGGTCACAGCTTGTCAGTCATGATGGAGGAAACTGAGAATTAAAAGAGAGAGTGCAGTCAGTGGTATATTATATATATATATATATAAAAAACAAAAGTGAAATATTAATAATTAATATTAATCTTAAATAAGTTGTTTTTAATATTTTGTACATTTTTATGTGATCCAGAACTTTCAGGAATTTTTCAGTCAGAGGATCTACTTTGATCTTATTTTGAAATTAAGAGTTTACAAAAGACGACACAAAAAAAAGCTCATTTATTCATGTTTATCAGGGTTGAGAAGGAAAAAAATCAAGATATTTTTAAGCATTTCTCTGGCCCAGTAGCACCCTGGGTTTTTCCTGCAGAGGCTATAGCACAAATATTTTACACAGACCACAGATTGCATCTGCTTCAGATTATGTGATGTCATTTTGAGAACGGGAGGTACGCAGGAGAGAAACTTTAGTCTGTTTGTGATGATAAAATGTGTGTCTAAATGTTTGCTCAGTATATATGAGGCATCATTAGAGAGAGAGAGAGAGAGAAAAAAGAGAGAGTGTTGTATTTGCAGGCAAAGCTGGGATCTGGGCCCGACCGGTGGGTCGTGTGTTAGTCGCTGGTGTGCGACACATGATGGTGCAAGGGACTGGTCACTGATGTTGATCAGACTGAATGAATGCGATTGCAGCCGTAAAACGCAGAAGTGGCACAGAATTTATGTCACATACGGTAATCAAAGATCCTAAATAGAGCCAGAGTGGGCACGGCTGTCGAGGTCTGATTGGCCAGTCTCTCTAAAGATGTCATTACACTACTGAGGAGTGGGACCGCCCCGTTAATGTTTGCCGTCTCTCCATAGA
Source organism: Brachionichthys hirsutus (assembly GCF_040956055.1). Lineage (NCBI taxonomy): Eukaryota > Metazoa > Chordata > Actinopteri > Lophiiformes > Brachionichthyidae > Brachionichthys > Brachionichthys hirsutus. Next base: position 255,963 of record NW_027180374.1, on the reverse strand, counting down.
AGCATCTCGCGCGTGCACGTCAAATGTTGCTGTCTGATGTTGCCAGCTGTGTTGCGATGTAAGTGTCTAGATTGCACATTACCAAGCGTTAAGCATGCAGAACATACGCAGTATAACAGCGAAAGCATTCTCATTTGGGACAAATCATTTCTTTTCTTACATGCACCGAGTTTCAAATTTGAAACCACGCAAAGGGCCGAATCACTTTGAGAACGAAGTTTGCATTGAACATCACAGACAACGACAGAAGGGATTTCACTGTAGAAGATGAAGCTTAGACAAACGCACAGCTCTATAATCACCAGCTAACATCGAGTGGCATCGTCATCGTTATCTTCCTCCAGTATCTCTCTCTCTCTCTCTCGTCTGCTTTTCCATGACCTCATCTGTAAATACTGTGTTTATAATCTTGGAAAAAAGTTGCTACTCTGGGTTTAGACTTCCTAGATTTCTTGCTTCTGCTTGTTTCGTGTCTAAAAAAATCGTGATGTAGACTTGGCTGTCTTGACATTTTAGATGTTTTAACCAAGATGAGACCAGGGAAACCGTTTGGGTCCATTAAACTGTTTTCTCCTTTCAAACTTCAGCTGTTTCAAAACCAAATCACAAGATTTATGTGGTTGCTAATTCTGTTAGCGTCCTTTCAAAATCATTGAATGATGAGTATCTGGAGGAACAGATCTAAACTGCTTGACTGGTTGGCATTGTTGTTCGTCTTTAAGAAAGTCGCTAAATGCAAGCACTGACGCCTGCATTGCTAATGGAGCATGCGATTACTTCTATCGATCCAGAGATGTTAAAAGTTTAAATGTTTAGTTTTTGACATGATAAAATTACACAAGCAAAAAATAAATAAAAAACAGCCGCGTAAATAAAACCACACATTTCAAAAGGCCTTTCAGCTCTGTGGCCGCAAATATGACACTGTAGCATTTTATCAGTTTGTAGCTCATATCAGTTTTGCAGAGTCCAAAAAGGGGCTTTTACGTTTTTGTTCCTGTGTTCTACAAACAGCATGCACTGACTTTTGTTGCCTGTACTTACGTAAAACTGTGATTTAAAAACAAACAACACAAAAAAAACATCATCCCAGATCAGATGATGTCATATCTGAGGTGAGCCAAGTATTTACAAACCTTAAATTTAATGACCTGCCTTTAAATATCAGTACAAATGAAGGAAAAACTAAAAAATACAACTGATGTTTGATAGTGGAAAACATCTGGAATTAAAAATTATTTAAACACATGAATACAACCTTAAAGTAATTTATTTATTATTTATAAGATTTAAAATATTTATAAATATTATTTATTATTTATAAGATTTAAAATATTTGAACTCAGGTCTACTACCGGTATATGCAAAATTATTAGACATCATGTCATATGAGGGCAAATAAGATGTTCTTTATGTGCATCACTTTAGTGTTGGGCATGTACAGTAGCAGATTCTAACAGCACGGTCACTTTGTTGTTTTCTTGTTTATTGAATAGTCCGATTATTTTTTCGTTTTTGTCTCGAGGACTCTTTTAATGAGAAACTCTGCGATATTTAATTTCGGAAGAAACAGAAAAAAAAGGAATAAATCCCTCTGTAATGAACCTCTCTCTTCTAGGACAACCAAGCCTTATGAACTTTGTGAAGTGAAAATTTTGAATGTTTGTATGTTACAAAAGAAAACACAGATTGTTTTATATGTTAATACTGCCACAATAAAGCTCCCTAACTAATCTAAAATTAAAAATTGTGTTTTTTCATGAAGGTCATAATGGGTTATTTGGGGAGGGGTGCCTGCAGAAAGATCAGCACCTCGAAACATCCAATTATCACCTTTTGGCATCCAAACCTCCTTTCTCAAGTGATCCCAGCATCCTCTTTCATCCCAGGGACAGATGAGATATTAAGGCCCTGCTCTGTCTTTGTGTGGCCCTGCGATGAACTGGCGACTTGTCCAGGGTGTACCCTGCCTCTCGCCCGTTAACTGCCTCCAACACGACCCGGGACCCAGTAATGGACAAGGCGGTTTGGAAAATCAATGAATGAATTACGACAACCTTCTACCAATACCTGTTTTGTATGGCAGATGTTTGTATACCCTGTGCTTCTTGCTGCTGTTGTTCCACCCACCAGTCAGTAGGTGTCGCTGTATGTGACCGCTGGCTGCGTCTACCTGATGAGGCGTGGCTGTCTATTCTGTTTCTGCTGTCGCACAGTGATGGGGGCCAAATGCTGCAGGTTTGCCTCACTGGCCATTGATCAGACAGTGAGTCGAGTTAATTTTGCTAGCTAATCAGTTTTCAGTATCCGAAAAGAGCCTATGTTTTTGCCGGCAACTGATTGTCTGTCTGTCTGTCTGTCTTTGAGCAACATAACTCAAAAATGTACAGACGGATCTTGATGACATTTTCAGAAAATGATAGGAATGTTACCATTTGATACAATCGTGTAGGGCCTCTATCTTACCATTGAAAAAAGTGGATACAATGAATGACTATAATTTTTGGTGTAAGTTACAATATAGAGGGACTGAGCTGCCTCGCGGAGGTCTGCAGAGTGCTTTTCTAGTTTCTGTTTGCTTTAGGGTTTATACTTTAGGTTTAGGGTTTACAAATGCTAAATGGACTGCACTTGTATAGCGCTTTTTCCACCTTTGCAGTGCTCAAAGTGCTTTACATTAGGCCTCGCATTCACCCATTCACACACATTCACTCAGTCACACACTGCTGCAATGCAAGGTGCTGCCACCTTGCATTGGGGTTCAGCAATTTGGGGTTCAGCGTCTTGCCCAAGGACACTTCGACATGCGGACAGTCAGAGCTGGGATTCTAACCACCGACTTTCTGATGATCCACTCTACAAACAGCCACAGCCGCCCCAAATAAGGTTAGGGTTAGCGTTAGGGTTGCTAAAGCTGTCCGACTAATGTAATGTAACCTCAAAATGTTTGTGCCTCTGGCATTGCTGTAGTAGATATTTTAAATGACATGTGGAGAACTCTAATTTTCTCTAAGTCAAATACTTAAGAAGTAAACTAACTGTTCTTGGTTACATGCTGCCTCACACTAAAGTGTGTGTGTGTGTGTGTGTGTGTGTGTGCGCGCGCGCGCATCGCAGCATATGCTGCATTTTCATTACATAAGGGGTTCCTGTGCAGAGGTGTACTGTAACACTCCCTGGACAAACACAGGATAAGATAGCCCAGACCTGCACCAACACATGCTCTCATTCGTTTACACTCTGGTCACCAAATCACCAAACCAGGTTCCTACACTGAACTCTGAACTCTGACCTGACGGGGGCTACTCTGTGTGAGCAGACGTTGTCCTCACAAGGTGAGGTGGAACACAAACACCTGACTATGATGTCTGATTCAGGGCGGGTTGAAGAGCTCTGTGTCCAACCCCGAGAAGCAGACGGGATATCCAAACGCCTGGATGGAGACAGAAATGGCCCGAGGACATCAGAGGAGTTCATTAAAGTTGTAATAATATGAAAAAATATAGTCAAATATAAATGACAACAATAACACAACATCGCGTTATAAAGTGAACTTGATCAATACTCGACTATAGTGTAGAGTAGACGCAGCAGAAAATGTCTTAGTAATGTCAGAGAGGAATAAAAGGTGTTTGAATTATTCCTGAAAGTTAGTCTAAGTACAGTTTATTCTTAAATGAGAGAGAGAGAGAGAGAGAGAGAGAGCGACGCACGCAGCCACGTAGACGCGCGCACACACGCAGGTACTGCTTCACCTGATCCAGTCGTAAAACTGTCGGTTGCGACAAACCGGGAAATTATTCGGTCAAAACACGGATGAACTGGATTAATGCGTAACAGCTGTCAACACGGAGAGCAGCTGTGGAGGCGCGACGGCTCACCTGTCCGCAGGTGTGTCGAGGACGAACTACTGACAGCTGTGTGAGGGAACCGAGACTTTTTGTTTTTTTTGGGGGGGGGGGGGCAACAACATCCTTTCCATCAGGGGGCATGAGTGCGGAGGAGCAGGGTCGTCTGCGCGCACTCTTCCACACGCACGACGTGGACGGCTCGGGGCGGATCGAGAGGAGCGAGTTTCTCACCGCCTGCGCCGAGCTGCGGCTGTCGGCGGTCGAAGCCGACGGGATATTTCACCGGCTGGACGTCGACCGGGACGGAGCCGTCACGCTGCGACAGTTCATCGGTGGCTTCCGCCATCGCTGCGCAGAGGCCATGGAGTCGGACGGAGGAGATGAGTCCGCCGCCTGGGAGAGCTTCGAGCGCAAAATGGGCGAACAGGCTAAATTCATCCCCAGGTGAGAGCGCACACCTGCCGCCTGTCTCTCGGGGATGCGTTAGGCCTCCAGCTGACTCACATGCCGGGGGGGCTTTAATCATGAACCAACTGCAGGCTCAGATCTTTGAAGGGAAATTGACACAATATTTACAGTACAAGTGAGACACTTGTGCGTAAAAGTTTTTTTTCTTTTTTTAAAAAAGTTGTGTAATTATGTATACTAAACATACTACAAGAAAATATGTCTGTCTGAAAGTGTGTCTATATGAACCTGCTATATCTCCTGTAATGTTTCATTTATATATCTATCTATCGATCTATCTATCTGTCTAAGTTTGATTTGCATGGAAGAAAACTAGTATGAAAGGTATCAATCGAGTTTTGTCAGTATTTACTGAGCCTAAATCATTATGGCACCTTGGTTGTTTGTTTATTTACACTTAAAGCTGTCAGCCTTCCCTCTAAGACAGAGGACAGAGAAAAGGGTGTCTGTATCAGAATTAGAACCCGGTGCTTGACTAATCCCAGAGGGAAATTCCATTGATTGTCATATAGTATCCTTTCTTTTCTCTTCCGATTCATCAATACTATATGGAGGAGATGGAAATGGGAATGGAGGAGGGGTTATCTTGAAGGAAGAGTTTGTGCAGTGTTCTAGAGGTGAATCGAGTGTTGGATGGGCTGATGAGTTTGAAGCTGGAGATTGAGGGTGTCGTGTTGAATATTGTTAGTGGGTTCGCTCCACGGGCAGGAGGTGAGTTAGAGGAGAAGGAGAAGTTCTGGAGTGACTTGGATGAAGTGGTTCAGGCAGGGTATATGAAACAAATGTTCATTTACCCGAATTTAGCTGATTAATAAGGTTCTCATATAGGAAAAATAGCAGCGCTTCCAGACTTACTACCATAAAATTATTTTCTACTGCCACAAGATAAAATGAGTCTTTAACTGTAGCTTAGAATCATTTGGTTGAACAACACAAAACTGAAACATTATTTTGTGTAATGCAATCGTCATTCTTTCAACATTTGCATAATTATTGCTTTTCAAAAAAATGATCTGTAACTCGGTCAAACAGGATTTTCTTTTTCAGGTCCATCGAGTTCCTGGGTTTTTGTTTTAATATGTAAGCCCCAGTAACACTTTGAGTAATTTAAGTTTTACATTTCTCAATATTATTTCTTTGTGTTTTTGAGAGTAAAGGTTTGCCTTCCTTAAGCCTATCAGATCATTTTCATGAGAGGAAGAATTCACTGTCAAGATAACAAATAGGAAACATGACAGCTGTGACTCGGATACACAGTTTGATGTCTGCTGCTCTCTTTATACATAATCAACGTATTAACTTCTAGACTATGTCTCTCGGCTGGCCTGGGAACGCCTCAGGATTCCCCTGGAAGTGCTGGAGGAGATGATTGGGGAGCGGGAGGTCTGGAAGTCTGTGTTTTTCTGTTTTAGGCCTCAGGCCAGACATGGGACACAACCTCATGCTGCTGTTTTGCAGCACTATGGCATTGATTGTCACGGCGGTGCGCTCTTATCTTCAAGCAGTTAGAGTCACTGTTGGAGCATAAAAAAGAGGTCACATTTCGAGTTTCTGTTTTTCAATGAAATGAAAGGATGGTTTGTATAAATATGAAAATATCAAGAACAGAAAGTCAATTACCAGTACATTTTTATTCCTGCGTGAAGCTGATGTAAGCAGGCTCTCATTTGTACCCCCCCCCCCCCCCCCCCCCACAAAGATGTTTAGAATATGCTCTATGATTTTCTCATTTGTTTTTGTTTTTTAAATGCTTGAATTCTTTTTGACATCCAGCATATTTAAGCTTTTGTCTACTGATATATATATAAAAAATGTTTTATGGAATTGTTCCACCTAATTCAGCACTGTGAGTGTCAAAGGCCAGGTGGTTGCGTGGATTCCCAGATGCAGAGATGAGGCAAATGACAGTCAACAGTTCTCTAATAACGACATAAACGTTCTTCCAACAAAAATTCAGATTTTCCTAAATCACCAGAGACTGGCGTCACTAACAGAAGAACTAAAATACTCAGCTGAACAAAAAGATCATAAACGTCCAAACTGCTTGAGGAGGGCTGGCGTCACTAAAGAAACAAACAAAAAACAAAACAAATTGCAACAGAGAACAGACTGTCTTTAACAAACAGAGGCTGGTGGAAGACACGCAAGAAGTGCATGCGCGGAGGCGGAAACACGATCTGGTAGGGCGCGTCAGCTGAGCGGGATTTAAGAAGGGAGAGCTGGGGATGAGCTGGGATGGGAATCAGGTGTGTCTCGCTCAATCCGTCCTCTGCTGCGCCCAAACTAAACTAAAGAAGGGGAACATTAGTGAGGATGATGTTGCAGATTAACATCCTCTCTGACTGGGGTGTAATTTATAATTGTGGATAGAATGTTCTAAACTGCCAAGGCCTCGTCTCTTTTCCCTGATCATGCGTTAAGCATCGGTAATGTTTGTGTAAGTAAATCTTTTTTTTTTTTTTTTAATATTTGAGTCACTCAACATTGTTATCATTAGATACTGAAAGCCTCGATCACATGATCGTATCAAAGCAGAATCTGTGTTTGGTTGTCTGTGCGTGTTCCTGTCATAACCAGTTTGTGTTTATCACTGTATGGAGAAGTGATCTGTGTCACAGTGAGACACTGATGGACAGGAAGCAGTGTTCATACGCTTCACAGGCAGTCCACCCTGTCAAGAAGTAAACACATGCACGGACACACAAAGGTCATAAATGCTGTCACGAAATGTTTTATGAATATAATTTTATAATGACTATATTTTCTGAAAAGAATATTGTGTGATTTGTATTTTTGTTTCCCTTTGTTTATTTATCCTCTTGGACAATCAAGAAATCAACTACTAGTACTGTACTTCTGGCTTTTCCCGTGAGGGGTCACCACAGCAAATCAACGTTCTCCACTTCACCCTGTCCTTTGCATCGTCCTCCCCAACACCAGCCACTCTCATGTACTCCTTCACTACGTCCATGTATCTTCTCCTGGGTCGACCTCTAGCCCTGTTCCCTGGCAGTTCCATCCTCAGCATCCTTCTACCGATATAGTCCCTGTCTCTCCTCTGGACATGTCCAAACCATCAAGGTCTGGTCTCTCTGACCTTGTCTCCAAAACGTCTAACCTTCACTGTCCCTCTTGTTGTCTCATTTCTAATCCTACCCAACCTGGTCACTCCCAAGGAGAACCTCAGCATCTTCGTCTCCGCCACTTCTAGCTCCGCCTCCTGTCTTTTCCTCAGAGACACTGTCTCTAAGCCGTCCATCATGACTGGCCTCACCACTGTCTTGTAGACCTTTCCCTTCATCCTCGCTGACGCTCTCCTATCACAGAGCACAGCTGATACTTTCCTCCACCCGTTCCAGCTTGTCTGCACGCGATTCTTCACTTCCTTTCCATAATCTCCATCATTCTGTACTGCTGACCCGAGGTACCTGAAGTCCTCTCGGCAATTTAAACTAAATGTTTTTGTTTGAATACTGAGTTGTTTGATAACCGAGGTTCCGCTGTATTCAAATTTTGTCAGGGGAACAACACTTGACATAATTTCCTTCCTTCCTTCCAGGAATGAACAAGCCGCTGCGTTGTACCAGAACATCACTCTCACTGAACCCAGGCTTTTACCCCAACTAGAGAAAGTCATTATAAACTTCGTCAAAGAGATCAAACAGCAAAACTCAGAGATGGAGAACCTGGCCCTGGCCATCAAAAGGTGAGAAAAACACTCACACTCACTTATTTCTCTTATTCTGCTTCCTCTCAATTGAATTGGTACTGCTGAAAATTGTACAATAAAATTTAAAATAACATTATATACTGCATGCTGCTACCTATTGTCATGTGACTTCTGTGTTCAAACATTGTTGAGGCAATAATCTTTTATATAATGACTAAGAGCAACTCATCAGACGTCTGTAGAACCACATCTAGATTATGCTTAAATTACGTCAGCTTTATAATTACTCATTAATCACTTCTTAATTTCACAGAGCGCAGGACCAAGCATCAATGCAGCTCAGTGAAATGGAGGAGGAGATGGACCAACGCATTCAAACCGCTGAGAGGAAAGTACGAGATCAGGTAGGATGAAGTCATGAATAACGAGAACTAAACCGAGACTCCCCTAAAACATGGTAAAACACAACTTTTTAATCTTCTCCAATCTTGTGTTTGTCCAGCTCTTCCCTCATGTCAAACAAACAGCTAAAATCAGCTTCTGACTCTGGCGGGCCTGCTGATCAGCTGGCATTTACAGCTCTGTGGATCCCAGATATAAGATAGCGGACAGATTGAAGGCACTGGGCCACGAGTGAATCAATGATAACGCTGTACAGGATAAGGAAGGGTGGATGGAAATGAGAGTTCATTAAAGACAAGGCTGCTGATAATGTGTCATTAAATTGTAGCTAACCTGAACCTTTTTTTGCACATATTATTTTTTAGATCTGGCCTTTGTTTTCTAGCTTTCCCATTCTTAGTTGGATCTTTTTGGGGTTTCTTTTTTGCAAAGACCATAGAAATACATTTAGCTGCATAAAGAATGATGAGATTTGATAACAATATTTAATCTTGCATGACAAAAAAACGTAAATGTGAACAATGACTCAGTGACTGAAGGGTACATATCACTTGCTGGTTCAAATGTCAGGTTTAACTTGCGCTCTTTTATTTAGCTTTATCTTTGGTCCTGGTGTGTTTATGGGAACATGAATTCTGATAAATTTTTGCATGTGTGCAAACTTATGTACGTAAACTTGACTCAGCTCAGTCAGGAGCTGCTGTTTGTTTAAGAGCACACAGAAATTGAGGGCGCTCATCTGTATTCTCTCACACGGTGTTGTTTGTGCACACAGTCTTGTTCTGACATGCGTTAACTACTTTTGGACATTTAGACACTTGCCGAAATCGATTCTACAGAGGCCTTCACCTCTGGTTCAAAAGCTGACCTAAATCATGACAGATTACTGTGTCACAGGAATGAAATGTGTCGAGAGAGCTCTATATACATGTCATCATCTCAATGCAAATGTTTTTTAGGCAGGAGTTTGGTTTCACACATGCCTTTGACTTTGTGCAGGAGAAGAAGCGAGCAGAGGCTGCACAGAACGAGTTACGAAGAAGCTATGAAACAGAAGTGTGTGAGCTGCAGTGTAAGATCCAGAGGATGCAGATGGTAACTGTTTCTCTCCACCTACCTAAATACACCCATTGGTCAAAACAGATTCTTTTATAGTCATATTTACAGTTCAGCTCAGTGTTCATGCACTTCAGTCTTAAATTAATGAACCTGCCAAATAAGATCGAAGCCATGAGTTGTTTGTTGAGTAATAGTTCAGTCTATTTGTTAGCAGGATTATTCAAAGACTGCATGGGGTTGGGAAGAATCTGATATATTTTGGAGTGAATCTGGAATCAGTCAGGTTTTGATGAAACCCAATGGAAGGGTTGGGCGTGAAGCTACAAAGCCTTCATTACATTGAAGAGTGCTGTTTTGACCCTTATGTCAGTTATGCTTAAACGTCTTAAGATATTTATTTTAGAGAAGAAGAGTGGTGCATGTGTCAAGGAGGCGGCCAATGAATTGAGTGGATCTGGATAAAGGGGTGAGAACCCCGAGGTGTAGGTCAGGTTTTGTTTAATTAAGCTTGGCTGTTGGGGCTTGGTGGTCTGCACTCTGCTCAGTGCGCTTGTAGCTAATATATTAAACCAAATATTTGCAACAGTACTTCAGATGTATTAGTGCCATTTACTGGAAACCACCAAATCCAACTAAAATGTTCTTGTGATTTTGTGTCTGAGTGTACGACACGCACTGTAAAGCAATAACATGAGTTGTTTGAGGTGTTCAGTGTGAACTACTCCACTAGATTGAAGAGAAGTACAAGAGCATCACTGTGAATGATGTAAGCCCAGCGTTGAAGAAGAAGGTCAATGAGCTAACGCTGGTGAGGATCGGCGTACCCATGATGAGCATGACGTTCCTGTCATTTCAGCTCCTTCTAGTTTATATCACACTTTATTTTTCCCTCTTCCTTTCTGAAGGACAACCAGCGACTCAAACAGGAGCTGATGAGATCTCAGACCAAAGTTGCTTGTTTGCACAGTGAGATGGACTCCCTGAAGACGGAGCTGACTGATCAGAGCATCAGTTCTGAAAGGTGACTTCTAATTTGATCTAGTTTTGTTTCCTTATGTGTCGACGTTACTTTTATTAGTTTTCTTTTATTTTACAGACATCTCATTCAGTCAATTTTTTGTATTTTTGCCCACCAAGGCATTTATGTGAAATGCAGTCTAATATGAGACTCTTTTTATTTTCCCACTTCAAAATAGTCAAGACATATTTTTAGTTGCAGAGCAGGTTTTCGCCACTTCTCCTCTCTTAAACATGAATGGAAATTTGAGAATAATCACTATGTGATCTGTTATGCATGTAATAGCTCTAAACTGTTTGCATTAGAAGATGCCAATAAATTCTGGAAGAACCAGAAATATCAATCTGGCCCCGGTTTGCATCTGTTGAAGCCGAGTTGGAGAGACAGACAGGGAGGCGCCGCCCCCACTGACTGACTGACATTCATTCCCAGGAGTGTTTTCTTTTTTCACTGCTGAAACAGGATATCCTGGAATGACTTCACACACACACAATAACTTCTTCCAAAGCGTTACTCGGCAACAGAACCAACATTGCAACAAGCCGATACTTCTCAGATCATCTCAGTGATGGCGTTTACGTTGTTGTCGGGGTATACATGTATCACGATAATCACAAATTAGGTTAAATAACTTGGGCTAGATATATTGGAAATATATATAATAATATATATAAATCATCAAATTGATTGTCACATTTCAACCTCAATAGTATTTAATCATTTGAATTTCATCCTCATGATTTGTGCACAAAGTTCTTTGTGGTTTTAAGACCATATTTTTACTCAAATTATTTCAAAGTGTCATCACTGTGATTTTTAGTTTAATATTCATACACTAACGTTTTATGGCCATTTATCGCTACAGAGACGAGGAGCTCATGAAACACTTTGCTGATGAGCGAGACATGCTGGAGAGCCAGATTGAGATTTTACAGTAAGTCGGATGTCACAAAAAAGAGAAAAAAATGCAATCAATATTTATTTATGAGGATGAAGTTGATAATTAATATATTTCTTTCTGTGTGCGGAAAGGTCAGCTAACAGGAAGCTTCATGACACCAACGATGGCTTAAGAGCCGCTCTGGAGAAGATCACCAGGGTAAAGCTGCACAGTTCACCTAACAGATACACTAAATTCAAAACCATTACAGAAACCAGATTGCAAGAGGCTTAAAAATCATGCATCATTGGGTTCAGTTCATGAACATGGTTTACTGCCAGTGTTTAGTTCATCTTTAGGTCACTTGTCTACATGGGACATAGAATTTCAGTCTACTTTTATAATTGATTGTTAAGGTGGAAGGTAATTTGTTAAACAATCACAAATATCATCTCCTCCTCGCACTGCTCACCGCCGTTAGCACTACCATCTGACTCGAAGTTAATCTCATAATAAAACCACTTTTTCGATTACAGTAATACGATATATCATTTATTCTATAATTTTTTTGTGTGTATCTACATTGCAATGTTTGTTTCCATTGTTATTAGCGTTGATTTGAGTGTTTTTAGGTGGCAAGAATGGATTCAATTGTTTTCAGTTATTTTGTATGGGAAAAATGTATTTGACATGCGAGTTACGAGCTCTGTCCTGGAGCGAATTATACTTGTATGTCAAGGTGTGTGTGTGTGTGTGTACACAGTATATATATATAATGTTTTTTTATGTTGTATGTTTCAGTCTGGGAATGGGAGCTCACACCTAGGCATAAAGGAAAGAAGTAAAAGCATCTGCTACACATCACCGTTTGCATTGATGGATAGGTAAGACCCACAAACAATGCAGAATGTCACTGCTTTTTTATACCTCATTGCTATGCACTACAAGGAAGCTAACCATGGCAGCTGCAATAGCCTACAAATATGTGGAATAGAACAGATTCAAAAATCAACGAGAAGGGGAGACTGGCTTAAAAATAACTTCTCCAGGGAGTCTTTTTGGATCTACACCCTTAGAGCAACACAGGGTTCAATAGAGAATTGGACTTTTCTCCTTTCCTATAATAATGGAAATAAAAAAAACAAGATCCTTTTTGATCATACATGTTCTTTGTGTAAATACTGAATGTAAATATATATTTCTGTATATGTTCAATTGTTTGAACATATTTTATGCCGATGACATCATCACATACAGCAGGTGACTAAGAGCCAGCCCACCTTGTGCATATGTAACAGACCCAGGTTTTGGGCCTGTTGGGCAGATTAAATGTTCCTGTAAAACAGGGAAATGATGACAGGCGACTGGTGAAGTTTCTCAACGCCTCGCTTCTGCCGTATTTTATTATGATACAATTACCGGTACATGTATTATCAAAATTACAGCATCAATACTGTTATTTCATATTCTAAAATATGCAATAAATGTCCTTTATGTACAGAAATTTCTATATACCGTAATCATGTTTTCCAATGCTGACAAAGTCCCAATAAAGCAGTTAGATGTAAATGTGTGTGCTCTAAAAATTGTTCACTGTTGGGGGACAAATGCATTCTAATGACAACAAATCTAATAAAAATCTCTTAGTCTCGCCCACCCGGACGGTTTGGTGTCCCCTGCGCTCTTCTGGACGGAGAAAACACTTTGCCTAGCTAGCTACATTGGGTTTTTTGTCACAGATTATCTTGACATGTTCTGCAGGTTCTGCCAGCGTATGGAGGATCATCCTCTGTACAGCCGCCAGCCCAGCTGTGACGCTCTGGCCTTGGCCATGTGTGACCCAGGCCTGAGGCGCAGACACAGCAGTGAGTGTGAGGAGGACAGCCTGCCTGAGACCTACATGGACAGCGGCCTGTCCACACTCAGAGGTTCGCATGGGGGCTACGACTCGGAGCATGAGGTCAAAGATCAAGATGAAGAGGAAATGGAAGAGAGGGTGAGGAAGTCTATAGAGTTCATCTTCTGAGCCATAAATGGCAGGTTTCAGACAGAATAATAAAATAGAATTCTTATTCCGAGAATGCCAGTAGAAAACCTTGTATGAATATTTCATTTTCAGATTTTTTGTTTTTGTTTTTAGATATTCACAACTGCTGCATCGATTACAAATATGTTGGAGTGACTAATGTGAATTCCATGTCAGAGCAGATCTTTATTTTTTGATTCAACTTTATTGTCATTTCACATGTATAAGTACAAGGTAACGAAATACAGTTAGACACAATCAATACAATACAATTTCAGCCAGCAGAAACACAGGATGAGGAATCGGTATTCGGGTCAGACAGCACCTCAGTTTTGGACTGGAAGCCATGTGAATCCATTAGTGTGCCCAAACCCCTGGCTCCAACCAGGAGAAAGGCCCTCAGTGCTATCAGTGTTAAGGTAAGCGAGAAGGAGGACGATAAAGCAGAGCAGAGGGTACGTAATGGAATTTGGGATTAAATGTGTTTTTGTCCAAAGCATGTCAAAGTTTCCAACTTGTATTTTTTCATTTCATAAATCTGACTGCACATATTCAAGGGGATGAAGAGTAATAATGATCAATAGTGAGATTTGAGTTTCTTTCCTTTAGAACAAACTTGGCTGCACCGTTTGAACTTAATTTAGCAAACTCAACACTTCTTTGGGTAATGAAGTCACGTTTTCTCGTGGAGTTTAAGAAAAGAGATATAAATGCCTTGTCTTATTTCCTCGAATAGAACTGATGATGGACGGTGAAATACTTCTGTCAATACAAATGTGTTCAACATGCTGAAATGTGCAGAAAGTGCATACAGACGATAATCGTTTCATGGGCGACTCACTCATCCCTGTATTCGCCTGGCCTCTTCAGAAGGAGGACAAGCACAGCACTAACCTGGGCTACATGGCATCAGAGAAGGTCTACAGGATTGTGTTGGCTGGAGATGCGGCTGTGGGGAAGTCCAGTTTTCTGCTGCGCCTCTGCAAGAACGAATTCAAATTAGGCTCCAGTGCTACACTGGGTGAGTCAAACAGTCAGTCTTCAGTTAGCAGAGACATATTTTATTTATTCTTTCATATCTCAAACTAAGTGAGAACACTTCCCCAAAAGAAATATCAGGAGGAAGGCAGTTGACCGATGAATTATTCATTCCTGCCTGATCCGATGCTAACAATTAGCATGGTGCTAATGTTTCTTTTTTCTTTATCAATTTAGTGGTTCAACGTGGTTTGTTGTCCTTTGTGTGTTCAGGGGTGGATTTCCACATGAAGACACTAATTGTGGACGGAGAGCCCGTTTTACTACAGTTATGGGACACAGCAGGACAAGAGAGGTGTGTGTTGATGTTTTTGCAGGCATGAGATTTTTTGTTTGTTTGATTTCAGTTTGATCTGCTATGTACTGTATGTTGCTTTAAACCAGGAGAAGATCTAGCACTTTCTAAACTCGAAGGCCACAAAAGCATCACATTTTACACAGAAAGACCAAATGCATAAGATGATATTCCTTTATTGGTCCCGCAAGAGTGAGATCCCCAAAATGTGCCCAAGATCTATGCATATTTACTTATTCAGGAAGATATGTACATTTAATTCCATCTCTGCCATTGGCTGAATAGCTTTGGGGGAAGACAAACATTATTAGGTATATTGTGCAAATTCAGCCTTGTTCAATCATATTACACACGTTAAAAAGCCATTGAAATATGTCATTTGACATGCGCACTTTTATGTCAAAAGTCTAAAAAGATGAAGATTTTTATTTTTCAAGCTGAGGAAAAGTCAAAATTTTACTTTTAATTTTAGAATTCTGGCTTCATTCCCAAATCTCTGACACTGATCTCAGAATTGTAACTAATCCTTCGAGTCTAACATGAATTGACATCCAGTTTTATGAAAAGTAATAAACAAGAGAATTATTCCATTGTACGCTTCCCTCCCACATGATGTGAGCGGTTACTACAACATACTTACAGCTCCACCAATAAAGAACTGAACGAATGACAGATAAGTGATATCATCGGCGCACTTTGGGGGCCAATCAGAGTTCAGCTTGGATTAGCGCTGCTCTGGGACTGCTAAACATTAAAATCATTATTCAAAAACAATGCTGTTTAACTGCAAACTGTACATCTGTGTGCGTCTGAACCACTTCCTCCTCCCAGGTTTCGCAGCATTGCTAAGTCGTATTTCCGTCGGGCGGATGGCGTGTTGCTGCTGTATGATGTCAGCTGTGAGAAGAGCTTCCTTAATGTCAGAGAGTGGGTGGATATGATTGAGGTAAGGCACCACGTTCCTCCTGAAAAACAGTACTGACAACCACTTAAGCTCTGTAAAGCAGACATTTCTTTATCTAACAAATTCTGTACATGTTATATTCACAGTGTTATTTTAAGATATAAATAAATGTATTATCAACGTTTATTTATAAAACTAAGTGCTCTTTCTCTTTTTTACATGCAGCAGATATGTAAGTGTTAAATGTATATCGATTTGATGTGTTGTGTTGTGTTGTGTTGTGTTGTGTTGTCTATGGACATTTTTACATCTCTGGTTTTTTATTTATGCACTTTTTGTCACATATGCTCTGTTACGATGCTCATCACGTGCACTGTGCACAGCAGGATGTATCTAACGGCAGTACTTGGACAAATATTTTCAGACATTTGGGATTTTAAGTGAAGTAACAGATAAACGAATGATAAATTAAATTTTAAGACTTTTCTCCCCCCCCCCCCCCCCCCCCCCCCCCCACAGTAGTATTGTTGCTTTTACTTAAGACAATAACATCTTTATCCCCTGACTGACACAATGTTGTATATAAGGTCAAAGAAAATTCTTTAATAAGCTAGTTTTATTTTTTTATTCAACAAATTATTGATTTGATAATCAGCATGCACTCATTTAATGCGTTACCATATTTTTTTTATTTTGAATTTCTCTCCATGTTAGGATGTGTCCCAGGAGGATATTCCCATCATGCTCGTAGGTAACAAGTCTGATCTAAGGCAAGATGGCGTTAGCTGTGTTTCTAGCAGCTATGGAGAGAAACTGGCTATGGTAATGACAAAATAAGCAACTTTCTAGTTAGCCTAGTAGTTTAACTGCAATATAAATGCAGGTTGTGATGTGTCACTCGGTGATGACTAAATTAATTTATTTTTATTTTATTTGTTATCTTCACTCAACAGACGTACAACACTCTGTTCTGTGAAACTAGTGCCAAAGATGGCTCCAACACAATGGAGGCTATTCTGCACCTGGCCAGGTGAGACGAGACTATTTCAGCCAACATGTACATTTTTTCGCCGGCCTTATGAGCTGAAAGGTTGATTACTCAGAAAAAGACTTGTCAAGCAATGGTTTGATCAATACATGATTGTTTACCTCATTCCATTTAGTTTAGGCTGTTCCACCACAGGTGTGGTTTGGTTTAGTGGGACACTATCCAGTTAAATTAGTTCCAATGTCAGACCTCAGTTACAGAGTGAGCAGCAAATTCTCTTCATGCCAAACTGCTACGTGACATTTTGTGCCCTCTAGTGTTAAAAGAAAAGTGTAAAAGACCAAAGTTCTTTAAGGATGCCCTGTGTGGTTTCCTTTTTTGTAATTTAAAACAAGTTATGTTTATTGTGGGGTTTTTTTGACAAAAAATGTATTGTATGTACTTCATTCCACATAAAATATTTCCAAAGTTAACACGAACATGCACTAAAAAGCAGGACCAACTTCCTGTTTGTTATAGCCTCTTGATGTTAATCACAGGGCACTTTTATATTAACCCTGAACCCTGTTTGCTGTGATGAAATTATTTGATAAACAAAAAGAGGAGGTGAACTGTTGCTTTCATTTTATTTAAAAACCACCCTTTTAAAATGTTTTAATTTGGGTTTTTCCATCTGTTCTTTTGTTTCCACTCCACAGGGAGGTAACCAAACAGGCTACGTTTGATGAAAACGCTCAGTCGTTGCCCAGCTTAAATGCTCCAAAAAATAAACCAAACTTCTCCTGCTGCAACTGAACAAATTCATCAAATCCGTACCTCTATATCAGATTCATCATGAACTCGACCCAGATGGAAAGCATACTGCAAATGTAGAACCGAAACCACGATATAGCAACAGAAGCAAATCAGCATCAGATTAACGGCAAACATTCAACGGATTAAATGACCAAACAAATGCCATGAGATTGCAGCAGAATATCCCAAACATCAGTACGTTGTTTAAAAAGGATGCATCAATCTGCATTTCAGCTGAAGCTTGAAGTCTTCTATTTCCATTTTCCACATTGCTGGTTTTAAGTTTGATGGTTTTGATAGAAGACCGTGAAATCTAACGTGACAGATGGAGCTGAAAAAGTGACATTAGTGTCACTGACGCCTGATTGTGGTGAAAACATGAAATACATAAGAATGCTGGAGTTGCTGAGACTAATGGGAAAACTTAAAACTCAAAATTGTCAGGCTCATCTTTTCATATATGTGATACCTAATGTCACCCACGGTCGTCTTTATTTTACCCCACAGTGTTACAGTGCTTTCTGTTTGACTTCCCACTGAGGATGACTATGTTTTCTAGAATTTATGTTTTGAGCATACAAAATATCATTTTTAATGTGCACAATTGCTTTAAACACGATCTGTAATTTCATCAGCTGGTATGGGAAATGAAAATTAAGTAAACACAGCGGTAACAGGATGCAGAGCTTCTTTTTTTGTCATATCTGTACATACACTCAGGACTTGTGTTTAAATGTGTGCATGCGGTCTTTAGCAGATTTTATGGTGTTATAATATCCTAATAATACAATCATATTATCGATATTGTTGCTGATGAAACACAGTTTGTAAAAGTGTCAATATGCTTCAGATGAAATGCTTGTTGGATTCCCAAACAGCGTCAGAAACCCCTCCATCAATCCAAAACATGTTTCCCCAAACATGAACTTTAATTTACAGAAACAAGTAAAAGGTGGCATGCAGAGTTACACTTCAGGTTTTGAGTAGTTATAAAAAAGAATACAAATAAACAGTGCAGAGAATGCTAGAAAGAAATAAACGAAAAAATAAGATCAAACAAGAAATCATATAATTGCATGGTTAACATAATAAGCATGTATGTAAGGTACAAATATTCACCTCAGTATGAGTGTGTGTTTATTAGGAGTAACGTAGATTTATTCTTGCTTTGACGTTACCATGTATAAACCAAAATTGTTTGAAGCATGCATATGAGTCTTTGTGATCTTATCGCCTCTGCGTCAGATTTCTTTATCTAAATATGCATGTGGTATTTAAACTATGTATTTCTTCTCTGATTAGACTTCTCTTTGCAAAACTGTATTTGTGAATGTCATTAGGAATAAAATTGTCCCCCCAAAAATACCTAATGTTTTTGAAGCAACATTTATTTACGTATCTTGAGATTTATTTCTGATATGAGATACAGAATGTATCAGTTGAGGAGTCTTGGCAGGTTGACCAACCACTTGCAAAGTTTAAGAAGTTGTTGAAATATGAGACAGATTTTATTGTAGTACTTTTTTGTGTGAAAATGTAATTCAACATCAAATTACACATTCTGGTCAAAGGCTCCTTTCATATTGTACTTAGTGGTGCATGAACACAAGTAGTATGATAATGTGGCTTCAAATACAGTAAAAATATATTACTTGATATAAAATACACGGGACACAGACTGTTTGCTCAAGGGCTACAAGGATTCGATAGAATTCAGCGAATGAAATGAATAACTGGACAATAATAGTAATTCAGATATATAATCTGCCGAAGGCTACTGTTGTTGATCCTAAACGTTGTACAGTGTTTCCTGGTCAATCTTTGACAAAGTACTAATATGGTTCTAAAGTTGATCATGTGTCTTGTATCCATTGAGTGGTATTCATCCACTCACATGATGTAACTTGAACTGTTTTAAAAGTTTCCAGCCATAAGATGTGCTTCCATGGACTTCGCAAATATCTACAAGACTGTTGTAACACAAAAATAAAAGTGACCCATGTTTTAAAATGTCAGTAGCTGTTGTGTGTCTTTTCTCAAAACAAAAATGTACAATTACATTCTGAGGCATCAGGTAGAAAATGAAGGTCCAGCATCAAAGGTGAGTACGATTTAGAAGATGTATGTCTAACTGGAGTGAGCAGATAAAGTCATGACTCACAGCTAGCAGAATGTAACAAAAGCCCCACGTCAGCTGTCTGAAATACTCCAACACTTTACATAATTGAGAGCAGGGATTATTAGGTGCATCTTCGTTAGCCATGCTATAACTTCTGCCATCTTTCATCAGAAGCATCCATCTGAAAGGACATGTTTCCCTGTTATTTCTAAAGTTGTTAAAATCAAGTTGTTTTGCATGAAATTGCTCCATTATTTGCCACCCCCCCCAAAAAAAATAAAAAATGAAATCCACACAGCAAATGTGAATTAGATGAACGATACTAAAGAGCGTTGAATTACTGACAGAGATTCCTTGCCTTGCAGTGGGATGTGGAAACCCGGATGAGGCCTCTTCTAAATACAGCAACAGCTGTTATTCCCAAATTCAGTTACCTTAAGGTCTGTCCATCACCCAATCTCAAGCACCCCCATTGTAAATTCCCAAAGGGGGAGACTAATCAATAAATCAGATAATATTTCTATGGCTGCTGTTCTAACAGACTCTCCTGTTAGCCATACTCCCTTAGCGTCTGTTAGCGCCTCGGAGCATTGCTGAATGAATAACTAAAACACATGTTAGGCATTGTGTGTGTGTGTGTGTGTGTCTGTCTGTCTGTCTGTTTAGGGCTGGCACGGGGCCCTGTCTCCACCTCCCATCTGTTTACATTGTCATGTGCTTGATGAGGCGAGACCACTCATTTGTCAAACAACATGTGGGGTAGCGGAGGTGGAGATGGGGTTTGTGGGGAGTAGCAGCTGAGAAGTGTGTGTGTGCGAGTGTGTAGGTGTGTGTGTGTGTGTGTTTGTCTATGGTTGTATCTGTGCTTAGGAGGATAATTAGATAAGGGGACTGTGCTGCAGCGAGGTTAATGACAGTAATGAATATATTAGTGTCAGGGGAGAGAGCAGGTTGTGTTTGTTGTTCTGTATCTGCAGGTTCAGAACATCTAAAATACACAACATTAAACTCATTATGAGGAGTTCTGTGATTAATTCTTCCTAAACAATGAAATATACGATCATTTTTATCCATTATGTCTGAAGATACTCCTTGATGGAAGAAGTTGTAACAAATTCACACATTATTATGAGTCATGATGATAAATTAATTAATTAGGCATCACTTACAGCTACCTGTCTTGGTTTGTTTAGGTTTTTTTCTTCATGTACTAGAAAATAAAAAAGTTTATCATTAAAATGAAGTAAAACACCGAAAGTACATCCCTCAGTCAATTAGTCTGGCAAAGTTGTTCACACACGCACACACACACGATGAAGCCACGAAGGGAACATGGGTGTCACCATCTGGTAAGGTCAGGGGTCAGAATGGGACTACCAGACACTGATGACATCTGCACGGACAGACGTCCAAATCCTGGAAGTCAGAAGCAGACAAGTGAAGCATAGTCTGATGCCTCCAGTGGAGGTCGTGTTGTTTGTCATGTCTGGATTTAACAATTTCATCAAAGTGAAATTAATGCAATCTGACTCATATTCTGTGTGTTTGTTTGTCTGGGTTTTTTTGTCTTTAAAAAAATAAAGGCAATGATCTCTTGTTGGAGATGTGTGAACTTTAAACTCCACCTCGGACATCACGCTTCCTTTTGTCGTACTTGTCTCTCTTAATTTGCACGGTTAATTTAAAGAGGTTCTGTATGGTGAATGCAGCTGGTGGTGAAAAACATTGTGTGCTATTCCACTTCTGCGAGCAGGAGGGCAGCAGTCTCCTACGATGCATGTTTGTGGATGGATGGGCATTAGAAGTGCATGTATTCCTGCAACAAGACAAAATGTAGGTTTCTCATTAACAATCTGTAAACTTGAGTAATTAAATACTTGAAGAGAGACAATCAGTTGCCACAAATCTTTTGTGTTAATGAGCTAAACGAAAAAACATCAACAATCTAAAAAGTGTACTTCATCTTAAAAATCTATAATTTGGTGTAAAAGTTCTGTTTAAATAGATGGAATCTAAATTAATCAGTACACCAACTCAAATGTTTAAAATAAATATTAAATCTACTGGGTTTTTTAAAACTTTTAAATGCAATTATTTCAGTATATGCAACTCTTAATTCAATTCAAATGCAATTTAATAGATTTTATTGCATCTGTTTTCCGTTAATGCCTAAAAACAGAGAAGACATCGTTTTTGTGGCTGAAGATTCATTCAGTTCAACAGGACCAAGCTCAGGTTGGTGTCTCCAAAGTCTTCATGCTGGGCACAAGCAGATTTTTCTGTACTGCTACTATCACTACCACTACTACTGCTGCTACTGTTACTACTGCTACTAATACTACTAAGCATGGAGCTTACTGCAGTAACAACAAATAAATAAGTCCTGGCCGGAAACAGCATTTAACAGAATAACAGAGCCACTGACATTTAGGGACTGAGATGGGGTTTTGGGTTTTTTTTTTTTTTTAAACCTTAAATTGACCACCAAATATGGAGTGTATGTTTGATGATGGCCAAAGAGAACTATAGATATGTCGCATGCAGTGCATCTTTAAACATTATGACCAGAGTGTTGTACAAAGTGAATGTCACAAAAATATGATATTCAAATGCATTTATAAACCAGACCAAAAAGTAAAATTGTAAGAGGACAATATCAATTGATTAGCAATATGTTGAATGAGAAATGACAAAAACAATATGTGTCAATGTAGATTCAGAGTCATTCAAATGGATTTAATGTATCTATATGAAATTTAAAAAAATGGAATGTACTCTCACAAGAACAACCGACCAGGTCTCGCAAAGGGGCTCACACACACACACACACACACACAATGTCAAAGGGCCCTCCATCTGTCTATGTAAATCAACCATGACCTTTGCCGAACTCAGGCTGTGCAGTTTTACAGTTAATGACTTGCTAAGCGTGTGTGTGTGTGCGTGTCTGCGTGCGTGCGTGTATTGAGTCTCCTCCCACACTAACGCAGACACATGCACATGCTCCCCTGTGGCATTGGTCTGTACAACTAGTTCATGTTACCATGGAAATGATGAGCATGCTGTAGATCAACTTGATGCGGTCATGGCTCAGTGAAAGGCCGAAGTTCAGGGATTGAATGTATGGTGCGTTTGTTTGTGTCAACAATGTGAAAGTGATTTGAGGTCAGTTCAAAGGTCACATGTCAATGATAGAGTTAGCGATTGCATGTAAATCCACACAAAGCACGTTATTATTATTATTATTTTTATGGTATTCAATCTAATGAGAGTGCATTCAAGGCATTCAGGTCTAATTAAGATGACGTCTTGTTGCTGTACTGATTACTTCATATTAATTTTGCTACTTTTTCTTTTTACCATCGTGCTTTCAGGGTAACATTTAATTTTAATACACAACATGTGTATTAAAAGAGGGATGCCAGTAGGTAGAAGTCACTGCAGTCACACCTACAAAGTGTCAAATAACTCTCGCTGCATGGAAGCCATACTGTTCAGCCTGGAACCCGTGAAAACACATCTAAACTGCTACAATACTGCAGCGTGGTTAACTATACAAATAAGATCACCGAGAAACCAGCGCATTCTTTTGGCCAAAATGTAAAGACAAATGGGTCACAAAAATCAACAGAAATGTGGGCATTAAAATGGGTCTTTATAGACTAGTATCTATCTATCTATCTATCCACCTATCCATCCTGGTGGGATTCTACAACGCTGCTTTACTGTTGTGTGCGTTTGTGTGTCAGTGTGTGCTGTCTGAGAGACTATAGAGGGCAAACAGTGGGAGAAGAGAGATAAATGCTGCTGTCGTGTTGTGCGGCGCGCTCCGTCACTTTGATAAATCTCACAGCGAGCTGATGACACCTGCTGATAGCGCTCTAAGATCTGATTGGCTGGAACAGCTCCAGGTCAAAAGGACGCTAATGGAAATTATCTGGGCAACAAATCGCACACAGTAATGCCGGCACACATAAAAGGACACACGTGAACACATTAACCCCCACCCCAACACACACACACACACACACCTTGTCTGTCTTTGTATGTATCATTAGCATAGAAATTACAGCTAATGATGGAGTTGATACTCTGACTGACCTGCTATGCAATTAGCTCATTAGCAATTCTTTTACACCGTACAGAAATATGACTGAAATATGAAAATAATGATTCCAGGAGGCACACGTTCACTCACATTTACATACGGCTCATATTATATGCATTCTCGCCTTTACATCCCAAATACATGCAGACACGGTTTACTATGTAGACCATGTATATGTTCACGTGTCTCTACTGAGCATCACAGGTCAGTCGCCAAGCATTAAATCTGATTTTATTTCAACGGATTCGAATCACTACCGACAGAGAAAAAGGCAGAAAATGAAGGAGGTGAACAGAGGGAATACAACACGATTGAAACATCAGTAAGAGTGTTGAGGAGATGAGGAAAGTCATGGTTGGGGGGGAAAGGGGGCTGATGAAACGGCGTTGCAGTCTCGACCTTTGAAGAGCCAGCGGAAAATGTAGAGACGACTTCAAAAGAGCATAACATAAAATATACAACACAGCGCCGCTGCTTCTGCTGTGGCTTTAGAATCTCATACCTTCAGGTCCGGTGTTTTTGAGCTGGAGGCTTTCTGCTCATGCTCACCTTTGATGTTATCCTTCACAGGTTGGATAAAATGCGCTTTCCCAGAAGCCCCTGTGAATGCTAGAATACAGATTGTTGTCTCCGTTAACAAATACACAACCAAAGCCATTTGTTGGTGATCAAATCTTTACCACGTTGGTAGTAGTGTATAAATACTACCTTTATTTTTGAGAGATGGGAGTAAATTAAGCAAAGTCTGCAAGCAGACCACTGGAGCTGTACCATGTACATCAAGATAAGCCCCACTTTCCACGACCATCACCATCCCAATTAACAGATTATGCATGAATGCTGCCTCCACTTCTAACCCAACCACCACCCTATAGCATCCACCTGCAGGCTCCAAGAATGTCGTCTTCTCATGACTCCCCATGCCTCATCTTCAACCTCAATCTGTTTAATGTACCAACTTTTAAAATCTCCCTGCAATCATGACAAGACATTTGTGATTCATTTGACTAATTTAGTTGAATTAATTTGCATTAAATTAATAAGAATTATTTGCATTAACAGAGGTTTGCAGATTGTAAGCTTTAACATTTTAACGTCAACAGTCCTACTTTTTATCTGATTTTTGGAGGAAATATGACTCAACCAGATGCAGCTCGTCATTGTGTCTCTGTCTCGCTTAAAATCCGTCATTCCCTCCATCTCTTTCCATGCTTGACATCCTTCACTTGCCTTTCCTCACTCTTACTCTCTCCATCTCCCCTGCAGCGCTCTGTGTGTGTGTGTGTGTGTGTGTGTGTGTGTGTGTGTGTGTGTGTGTGAGTGAGAGACTTTGCCAGACTGATGCAGATGAGACAGTGATACATGATTTGCTGCGAGCCTTTCTGTCAGAGGACATCAGATCATCAACCACACACACACACACACACACACACACTCACACTCATATGCACATTTGCAGGCAAACACACAACGCACACAAACAGCCATGTACACAAACACACACACGCTCACACACATGGCGTCTGAGGAGATAACGAAGTCTTTGAAGGTGGAAATTAGTTTTGGCGCCTGGCTGCTCCTGTCTTGCAGGTCACGTGACTAAATCCTCCAGTCACACCAACATAAACTGATAAGACAGCTACTGTGTGTGCGCGCGTGTGTGTGTGTGTGTAAGTGCGTTTATAGAGCACAGCCTCCTCACTGTATGATTGTGCATATCTGTGAGCATGCACTCGCAAATGTAGGCGATGTGTGTTTATACCTGAGGCTGCCTGTTTTGTGTGCGTGTATATTTTGTAGATTTGTGTACGTGCGTGTGTGTGTGCGTGCGGGCGCGTGTGTGTGTGTATGTTTATAGATTCCATTTATCCAGTGAGCAATGTAATTGGTGGCAGATAAACAGCGCTTAACACACACACACACAAACACACACAAACACACACACAACACAATAATCAGAGGGGATTTACAGTGTGTAGTTTGGAGCCTAATTGCTCTTCAGGTCCCTGTGAGAGTGCTGCCAAAGCCCTTAACCGCTGCTATTCTCAGAGTATTCAGTGTGTGTGTGTGTGTGTGTGCGCGCGCCACTGTGCTTGTCCCGTATTTGCTTCTCATTGGTGTGCGTGTGCCAGTAGCTTTTAGTGTTTTTCTCGTCGACTTGGCTTCCCTCCAAGCTTGAAGAGCTAATTGGAATTAGAATAACATTCCTCAAAGGCCGCTCGTTTAGCGCTGGTGCTGAGTGCTAAGGATGGAGTAGTGGGTGCGAGGAAGGCGGGAGAGAGCGCCCTAACGATCTGCGCTAACAATGTTTTGTTCTGATTTTTAATGAGGGGTAATCACTCAGCTGGAGAGGAAGAGCAAAAAAAAATAAAAATGAGAAGTTGAGGGAGAGATGGAGGGGGTTGAGAGGAGGCGAGGTGAGGAGGAAACAGTAATTATCTCCGCTCTGAGCTGTGAGTCGCAGCCAGTCTTCCAGACTCTCCCTGGGAAATTAGGCATGCACACAAAGTGCCTTTATTCAGAGTCAGTGCTACCTGACAACACATTAAAACAAAAGATGCCTTTCTATTTTAGTTATATGATAATAGAATAAACACTACAGTTTGTAGTTTAATTTAGATTTAACTGCATTTTCTACACAGTCAATTCAAATGTTCCTTCCAAAGAAAATGCTGATTTAAATGTCCGCAGAGTGAAGGCTGCCCAGAATGGTTCGATCTGGGCAACGTTTCACATTGAGATCAGATCAAATGCGTTACTGAGAAGGAAATGGAAGTGAAATGTGCTCAAAGACTTACTAGGAGGCTACAAAGGTGAAGTTTGCATGATATATTATGCAAACAATCACAGAATCAGTTAATTTACCGGAACAATGTCACGCTAGCTGTTGTTTTGTTCGGTGTAAATAAATATAGGTGTTCTAGAGAATGGTGTTTGTTGCAGTATTGCATAATGTGTACTTGCTGCCATGTTTATTCCCAGTTATATGTTGACTAAACTATTACTAGTCCACCCTGGTGACAAGAAAATACAGTTTCGTCAGCGTAATAATGACACATGCTGCTGCAATGCATGTCCTATTATGCTTCATGTTTATTAGAAGAAGAAGAAGAAGAAGAAGAAGTTAAATTGTGGGGTAAATGGTTTGATCAGGTAGAAGGATTAAACGCCATGCGTACTTTATGCCAGAAACCTGGAACTTCCCCATCTGTTCTATAAACTAGATCAATCGGTCATGAGCCACTGAGCAATTAGGATTTTACAGTAAACGCAAGGTGCCTTCACAACAATGATTATTAATACACTCTGAACTCTAAGATTTTTCACAAAGTCAAACTGACCCTTAATCAATATGGAGCAAGTGATGGACTGTAGATGGGAACAACAGGGGGTGGCAAAAAATAAATACATGAGTAAATAAATACAGGTGGGCAAATGAGGGAGGCATTAAAAGACAAAAGGAGGAGTACTGACAGGTGAGAGAGAGATGGAGCGATACGCCATACATCAGTAGTGGAGTGTGAAGCAGATGCTGCTTGTAGGGTGCTTGCAAAGGGCAGAGGATGAATCGATTCACACATACACACACTCTACTCTATCTCTGCATGTGTGTGTGTGTGTGTGTGTGTGTGTCTAAAGTGGGAGGAATGGCTGTGAGAGCGAGTGGACAGGGGGAGGAGATTAAGGAGGTAGCGGCAGGCGAGACATGGAGGTGGAGATGGATCAGAAGAAAGATAGAGAGTGATTATTGCTGAGAGCTGAGACTAAAGGCCCTGTGGGTGAGATACGAGCAGACACACATTGCTCACACACACACACACACACACACGCACACACATATGCAGGGGTTTTCAAGTAAACATGAGCTTACCCACAAAATGACGGAGATGGAGGTTCCAGAGTGTACCGGTACTACAGTTAAAGCCCATTTATACCACCACTGAACGTCTGGGCTCCCCCCGCCCACCTTCCACCCTAATTCTCAGTCTTCCTCCAACATCCCTACACCTCCCTCCTCCTCCTCCCCCCCATCTTTCTCTTGCTTACTTTATCATGGCTTCTCTCCACATGACAGGATTCTCCAGACCCTCGGAGCAATAAATAGAGACTAGTGGAGAGAAACGGAAAGAGATAAAAGAAAATCAAACTGGCAAATATGTTGCAATGTACACACAGATACACAAACGCATTGCTATTTTCTTTGCATGCAGAGAATAAACGTTTAGTCTTCATGTGTTCATCTTATGCACGGGGGGGGGGGCACAACACTATGTCTCATAGATAATTGATTCATTTTCCTTTATAAGTAATAACATTAGTGGAAAAAACATTTACGTAAAACAATGAACTGTGCCAAATGTTAGTCTGTACCCTATTCCACAGTGCAAAAAAGGGGCCATGCCTCTCCAATTTAACTATAGCCTTAATCTGCCCTGAAGTTTGTCACAATGTATACTGAATACAAATATTACCACTGTTTCATCTTCCAGGAAATGTGTACAGACCTTTGCAATGAGAAAGGGAGGCGGAACAGAACGACAGGGAGTCTCAGGATGTCACGGCTTCAGATGATTTCCCAGGCTTCTGTTTTAGGAATAAAAGTCTTTGATTCCACTTTGATGATAACCTTGAATCTGTGGAAAATAAATTTCATCACTGACTGCTCTCGAATCATTCCAGTCATTCAAGTTTGTCCCATTTTCCAAGTGGAGCTCCATCACTTGTCCTCTCCTGGCAAGAGTAGCAACACATGGCATTGATATATGGGTCGATATCCAAGGAAGAGGTTAGATAGCTGAGCAAATGTGAATAAATCTAAAAAATAAATTTACATTGTTGTATCGAAAGGACTTATTATAATCGAAAGTATCACCTTTTCCCAAACCTATCAAAGCGCTTTTGTTGCTAAACTTAATCAAGTATTTTTGCACTCCTGTCGTTGTTCCGGTGCCACATCCAGTTCTTCTAACTGGATCCAGCATGCACGCTTCTAAAACGATGTGCACCTGGTGCTGTTCTGATTTGATCATTAGTAATCGGTCTAGCATGAGGATATGCTGTCTTCTGCAGGCCCAGAGATTTTTGCACACATAATTGCGCCAATGGCTGACGCTATATAACGTATTTTGGGTAATGTGAAAAAAAAAACCCAATTAAAGGATTTTGTGTAATCATAATTTGATCGTTAGCTCTGAGTCCATATCAAACACAGTTGTTTGCAATGTGAAAAATCCATCTGAAGAAGGAAATGCAGTCTTCAAAGTGAGACAATGGTTTCAGAGGAACTATACCCAAAAATCAGTGAAATAAATGGGTGATGCTTTAAAGTCTGACAAAAGGACAGGATGTGGGAACAAACAGAGATTTGTCAGATGAGGGGGGATTATGGAAATCAGGTTGTGATCTGTGGTGCGGTAATCCTTTCCACAGTGAGCAATCCCATAAAAAGTGTTAGAGATATTAAGCAGCAGTTTAACCACGTAGCTTTGCACATATTTAACTGATTAAAACCCTTGGAAATCCAGTCTCTGGGGAGGGCTCACACTATTTAGGAATCATTCCACTATTATCCACTATTTCCTTGGTCATAAATGTGCATTTTAATGTGCTGCCTGCTGATTATGTGAGTCACAGAATGAAGGCAACAGAAATTAAGATACTAAATTATAAGAGAGCTGCCGCCTTTCCCTGAGGATTGGTGAGGAAAGCGTTTTGTTCCTTGTTTCAATCTAATCGCGGACTATAAATGTAGCATTTGAAAAGAACGGGGAGACTTGACAAGGAAAGAAAAGCATTGTAAATCACGCTCATGATTAATAGCAAAGGCAATCAATTCCTCTGAATCCTAGTTTCCAGATATCCATACATGAGCAGTCGGCTGCTGCAAGTTGTGGAAATTACCACATTATACTCAGGGAAAATTAATAAAACACATTAAGGACGGACTTATACAAGTTGAATAAACATATTAGAATCACATTACGACCACAATCATTGGATTTCTCTCTAAATGAGCGTCCTTGAGCAGCAACCACAGCAGCCTCGTCAGTAGCTACTGTTCACTTAACTCAGCGACACAAAAGGAAACGTTGTGTTTGCTCAGAGTCAGACACTCCTGGCTGGCAATAGTTGAATTGAGTTCCGTGATTAGCAGGCCATAATTTATAGCCGCGTCGGGGTCAACAGACGAGTCTTCAAGTCCTCCGGGAGGACAAACCGGTGTCTGAATACTGCTTGCCAATTTTTTTATGATGGATTTTTGAATCTTTACTGGAACCACAGAATTTGATTATATTGTAAACAATTATATTTTGTTAAAAAAAAAAAAATCTTTGAATCTAAAGAATAAAGAAAATCTTTGAATCATCTACAGATCCAAAAGAAGATCCAAAAAACAGAGCATCTAAACGAAGTATGAGCACACGTCTTATTCTAATTTGACTAACACCATGACATCGTGCTAATGAAGGTATCAGTTAGTTAAATATGATGCTGAGTTCCCTGGAGTTTCTCTCACTACATTAGGCCTCTTCATCATGTCGTTCTTAATGAAGACTTAGTGGCTCAGGCAGGGAACAACGCACACAGATGCAGGCTCGCTGGAATGGAAGGGTTCAGGGCTGATGCTCAGCTGTTGGTCTTGACTGACGTCCATTTTTTTTGTCCAGTAACGCCAAGTGACGGTCAGCTTCAGGTGACGATATATTAAAGATGAAAAGGCTTCAGACACATATACATATACACACACTGCTTTATCTCTGTCCTATTGAATAACCCTCTGATGCTTTCCATATTCCATGCGAAGGATTATTACAGCTTACCCACAATCCCCAGCTGCTGATTATCCTGCATGTTGACAGGACAGAGTTGCGCTATCGTCCTTGTGCAGAAGTCAGCTGTGTGTATGTGTGTAAGTGTGTATCTGTGCTTGTGTGTATCTGTCTTTGTGCGAATGATAGAAAGAGGGGGATACATATTGTATTTAATGTGTGTGTTTTATGCTTTGGAGAATAAGTGAAGATTTATTCTGCATTTATATGTTTATGGGTGTGAGACGAACGAGAAAGGAAATTATTCTTGCGTGTATTTGTGTGTGCTTACACAAGAGCGAGGGAGAGGAAATTACTGTGTGTGTGTGTGTGTGTGTGTGTGTGTGTGTGTGTGTTACTACTGAACCTGGCAGGTGTTTGTGGTTGATACCTGCAGCTCCAGCTGTGCTGATCACCTCAGCATGGCACCTCACCTTGGGAGAGAGACAGCTCTCTAAGCTCATTAGCACACACAGGCACATGCAGGTGTGCACACACACACACACACACACACACACATACACGTTGGCTACCTGGAGATGTTTGTACAAAAAGCAAAATTGAGGAATTCTGAACCCAGATTCTAGCGCTACCTTAAAACATAGCCATAAATCCCAAAACCTTTTCTTTTTTATTGTCAATAGCTCATGTCCCAAACTGGTCCCCAGAAATACAAGCAAACTCACATTCATACTGTACACATGATCTGAGCAGTGGGAAGAGAGGTCTTTTTATGTGTGGCGTTGGGATAAATAGGATTTGGGATTTGGGAGATTTAGGGGGAATAATCCATCTGTGTATCAGAGAGAGGCAGCAGCGGTGATGATCAAAAGGGGAATTGCGATTCAGAGCTCAGGAACCTTGATAGACAGAAAACTTAAAGTCAGATTTTCTTTAATTTCTCCTTTCTTCTCTCCAGGGCTCAGCTTTCCTGTTGTTGCTGCGACTGCCACATAATCACTCCGTACTGTACGACTGTGTGTGTACAAGAGCTGGTGATAGACAGAATTATGTATTCACAGTAATTAATCAGATTTACAGTTTACAACGAGGGAGGGAGAGGGATAGTCTGTTTGTTGTGGGTGTTAGTATTAAGCAGGGGATTTGACTTGGGTTATTTAAAAAAGCAGATGATTTGAACAGCTGCTCTGTTTTGCCACTGTCTATTCCTCCATATCAATAGGCTTTAAAAACAAAAATCCACAAAAGTGCTGCACAGGGGGAACTTCCCTGAAACATGTTTGAGCGGGGAGCCCAACTTTTTCATTCTTCTCCTGTACCTAACTAAAATAATTCAGCAGAAGTGGCTGGAGCTGTAAGGAGCAACAATTCACAGAGAACATTGGCATTCAAACGTGGTATTTAAAGCCAAATCAGGAAACATTAGATTGAATGTATTGAAATTAATACTTTAGAAAGTTCATTTTGGTCTGTCTGACAGAAATATAAAATACTTTTTAAAAATTGTTAGCAAAATTGTTATTTACAGGTGAAACAACTGTGAATCAGGATCCTGCTGCTACATGTAAGAGTGAATCATATCCAGTTTGCTAGCTACACATTGTGAAAACCAATTCACAAGTATATGGCTAAAATAATGTTCTAAGTTGAAAAAGGCACAATTTCAGTAAAAATATTGGGCTTTAAAGCAGAAAAAAAAGGTTTGGCTAAAAACATAATCTGATACTAGTTTTAAGAAATTAATTTACATTTTGAAATTACTTTTTTTTTTTTATCATAGAATATCAGACGTTGCCTCTTCAGTATATAAATGTGTGTACAAAATATTTTTAGTAAATGGTCTGCCTGACAAAAAGCTTATAGGGTGGGAAAATAATGTGAATAAAATGTTATCTTGTCCTTATGACAGATATGAGATTTTATAATATGTCAAGCATTTCATTTGAAAAAACTACAGCCTTAACATATACAGTACAGTATATATATATTACAGTAATAATCTAGTTACTGCAGTGTTATTTGGTGGATTTATTAAAATGCTGTAATAACATCAGTGAACTAGCGCACACAGCTGCCCACACAAGCAGGAATCATTCAGTCAAGCTGCTTGCTGTATCAACTGGATTCGCACTCGCATTCACGCCAACAAAAGCTGCATCCTCTTCACATCAGTTTAATCCTTTACTCAATCACTATCTTTACCGGATGCTGGTAATCTCAAATTCAATGAGCTAATCTTGTCATACATACATTATGCATTACGCAAATCCCCTTCAAACCAATATATCACTCAAAATACCACGTCAATGTCACCTGACATTTTACATGATGCATTTGAACAGAGGCAAAATGGCAACTGTGAAGTTCAAGACGCTTGGGGGGGGGGGGGTATATTGTAAACTCTAACTCCATCCATGAAAGAGAACCAAGTTGAGTCACTTGTATTTTTGATCTTGGTTTTAATTGGGGACCAAAGATGTCATTGAAGAACTGGCTGATGTATGGGGATTTTAACATTTCCTTGCCTTGACACAACATTATTGACATCATCATCTTCTAATGGCCGTCAAACAATTTAGTTCATTTTTCAGAGTAATAACTTTGAAATGAAAATACCGTTTTCCTGATTCTAATTCTACTGTCACTTTGTTTGTCATTTGCTAATCACTGATCCAGAAGAGTCATCAGTGATGGTCTGCAAGTGCCGTCGTAACAATCGAAGAAAGACAAAATTCACTCGAGTTGCAAAACAAAGAAAACACATTTATTGTCTAGATATTTCAATCACTTTAGAATAGCTAGAATTAGGACCATTTAATATTTCTACATGTTTCTTTTCCATGTAAAACACCAAAAACATACATCGTCATTCTAAAGCATGTCCCGTATGGGAAAAGAAAAGAACATACCGGTATATACATTTTTACAAACATTCAACAGGCAAGTATAGATTTAAAAAAAAGCATAATGCAAATCAGTGAGTTTAGAATGGCTGAAACTGACGAAGCTGAAATATGACTAAAAAAAGTTTAATCTTGCTTTAGTATTAAGTCTTGGTCAAGTGAAAAGACATGACACAGTATTACACAAACATTCAGGAACATTAGACAGCATGATAAGAATCTGTTTAGTGAATATCCCAGAAAGGAGGCGCCACATTAAACACACGGTTAATTTACTCGCCAAGGTTCAACCGTTGGTCCCCGTTTCTGAAGCGTGGTTAACCATCTTCTGCAGCAAGACATCATGTGCTACGAGGAGTGACGCAGGTAAAGGGTCGGGCTAAATGTACAACATTAACCAAAGACTAATTGTAATTTAATGGAAATACTTTGATTTGAGACGGTTAAATTGAATCAGCATGACTGACCAAATGAGATCAAAAGCAGATGAACTGCATCGTCATCAACCACAGGGCCAGACTTCATTTAACAAGGCCATGTGGAAAGGAAAGACCGTTTGTAATCCTGACTCGAGACCCATCTGAGACTCCTGAACGTTTCCAGGTCCATCCAGTAACAGCGGGACGGAAGCTGGGGATTGGCCGACATGTCAAGTTCATGGCACAAAAACTTGAAGCTGAAGAAGGAAACATCCATAGTTCAAGCTTTCCTGCAGCCGAGCATAGATTCTGCTTGAACCTTAATTGGTTCGGAAAGCAGATTACCGGCACTCACCAAACTATTTAAATGCATTTAGTGGTTTCCTGAAATCAGAACAAATCATGAAGACCGATGAGAAAGATCCCCAAAGCTGCGATTCTAGATAAGTCAGGATGGTCTTCGGTACGTTTAAAGTCGCCACTGTGTGTGTACTAAACGTGTACTAAACGTGTAGGTGGACAGCTACAACTACAGTGCAGTTACTGAGAATAGGACTTGCTGCTCAGACAGAAAAGTAACTTTTCAGACAGCGTAGGCATATCAGAACGGCAGGCTGAGGTTCTAAGGTCAGAAGGTCAGGACTGAGATATCAACAAGCTGGGAGCATTGTTTGACTGGAATAAACACTTTTCCTGTGTCTCCCACACGGCGTGTCAGTTTGCGTCCACATTTCCTTCTTTCAGTCCGTGTACAACATAGTCGTCTATCTGGTTGGAGCGTCGGCTCGAAATTTGATGTCAAATACAGCAATCTCCAGAAGGGTCGTCCCTGTTCAAATCGATGCAGAGCCCCTTTCGTTCAGTCATTGTCTGATCTCGATACCTGATCCCAGTGCAGCCAATGGTAGAAGGCATAGGGGGGGGGGGGAGGGAGCTCAAGAAATTCCTCTACTTCCTTTAACTTCGAGCTGCTCCAGTTACTTCCCAGCTGACATGAAAGGACAGACAAAAGATGTGTGCATGTGTAATGCTCGTCTCCTTTCTTCTGTCTCCTCTGGAAATTCTGGAAACATAGGTCTGTGGGGAAGACCGCATGTCCTTGCTTTCTTTCCATCGTTTTAGTAGATGACCTCGTAAACAGTGGCCTTCTTGTCCCCCGAACCAGTGACTATGTACTTGTCGTCCACAGATATGTCGCAGCTCAGCACAGAGGACGATTCTTTAGACTGAAGACAAAGATGGGCGTAAAACAGGAAGTCAGTCATGAGCCATGAATGTCTCATGAAATATACTAAAAGACGGTAAATAATCAAAACTATGCTCTCAGAAAATTTGTATTACTATGGCGATACATAATGAAATTATTTGTCCTTCCGTTTTTTTGGGAGGTGTTCTTTGTGCGTTTTCACAAATGACAAGCCAACCATCCCTTCATTTTTTTTGTTTGTTGTGGATGAGGCGACCTCATCCGTCTCATCCTGAGTCCCTTTATCCACCTTGCAGGTCACAGGTCCTGCTGGAGCCTGTTCCACCTGACTATGGGTGAGAGGCGAGGTACACCCCGGACGCGTCGCCAACGCATCTCGGGGCACGAATGACAATGGTGACAAAGCTAAAAAGCTAATTATAGGTAGCCAAAGCAGTTTGGTCACATAAAGCTAAAGTACATATGCTCATGTGAATAATTTATACGAAACAGAGTCCTGTTGTCCCCACCTGGAATATGCTGGCTCCATACGGTGTTCTCCAAGCATTCAACAAGTTATCCTTCCCCGTGCTCACAAACCATTTACCTGGGTAGAGAAGCACACACAAAAAGGATGAACTATCTCAGAGTAAACGAAACAGTCATCAGAAACAAAATTTAAAGAACCAAAATATAATGTAGCCCGTGTTGCATGCCAACTCTCTCTTTCTGGCCAGAGACCCGGCTGCATGGAAACATCGCCAACTTAAAAAACATAAAACATTATCCAGGCATCATTTGAGATTGGCTTCCACAATTCAATGCAAACCCCAGTGGCTGTACAGCAAAGTTAGGTGACTAAGCTAAGGAAGGGTTCTAGAATAATGAGGAGGCTTCCTCAGTTTTGGGAAGAGGACAGGGAAGTGTTAATTATTGCTCTTCACCTAAATGAACTCAACCTAAAACCAGAAGGCAAAAAAACAACTGTCCAGTCTGTCCTGAGGAAGTTGGACATTTTCAGAGTGGATGTCTGAGGGACATGTTCCAGAAAAGAAACACATCCAGAGAGAGAGATGTTTATTCTCGTTTTGAGTTCATTTAAAAAACGCATTTTGAAGGAGACAAGGCATATAAATGCACATATGTATGCATGATAGTTTTATAAGCTTGTGTCTCGGTGTTACGTGATTGCTTAACTCAGGTCAACACAAAGAAAACCCTTCAGTTGTCCTTGGCTGGGGTCATTCTTTATTGACCATAAGGAATTAATTTAGGATGTAAAGTCAGATATCAAGAGTTTATTTGTTCTGAATAGCCACTGGATTTTGCCAATTTGAGTTGGTCAAATCTAAGTCTTCACCAAAGCAGCCCAGAAGACAGAAGAAGTGTTGAAACACACTTAAATTGATTAAATGTGCCAGAAACGTTACTGCAAAACATCCATTACATTTTAAAATGTACTGATCCAAGCCGTCCTCTTCCATATGGCAAAAAGCACAAGCCCATATTCGTATGTATCAAACTGGGGGAGGATTGATTTAATGACTCGGATGCATTTTTAATTGAAGATCTATTCAGTATCAAATTGTTTACAGAAATGGATTCAGTGGAAAGTCAGAGGGGACTGACTGACGCAAAAAGCTTCTTACCGCAGTAGGCAAACTGGAGGGAGAGCACACAGCTCTCGTGTAGATGTAGCTGGTATTTGTCGGGCTTGGTGACATGAAGGACTTCAACGTTGCTGCTCTCCATTCCCACAGCAAGCCACTCCCCCGTCGGACAGTAGCCTAGAGAGAAGATCTGGACAGAAGGGCTCACAAATTAAATCTCACGGGGGGGTCATTTCTTTTAATGCCTCGTGCCATACAGGATAATGAATGAGACAGCGATTGTTGATAGGAGCGTATACCTGCGATGTGAAATCATGTTGCTGCAGCTGCCTTCCCTCCCGCAAATCCCAGGAGCGCACAGTGTTGTCGAGGCCTCCGGTCCACAGCTTGGTGCCGTCGTTGGAGATGTCGATGCAGCTGGCTCCATCTGTATGGCCCTGGAACTGCCTGCAGGATAAAACGCCGAAACATTTTAAACAAAGGCCTATTTGAATCGCAGCCTACAAAAGGTTACAGCATTGTCTCTTCATCAAGGAAGGTCACTACTGGTGGCTGTCAGGGGATTAGAGCAAACTGGCAGGCAGAAACTGGAGATGCCCAAAGCGAAGAACAAACTAGGTTTAAAAGCGAAGCATGGTGAACGTCTGTCTTACCTCACGAGTGTCTGGTTGTGTAAATCCCAGACTGCAATGTTTCCGTCGCTGCAGCAGGAGAAGCAGACCTTGGAATCTGGGCTGATGGCCAGAGCGTAACATGCTGGTGCTGATGATGTTAACTCGGCCTTAATCCTGGGAGTCGGTGTCGCCAAATCCCAAATGGACAGCGTGCTCGCCTCACCTCCCACGATCAGCGTCCGACCATCAGGGAGGAGACGGCACGAGCGGATGTAGTTGTCTCGGTTCTGATGTGGCAGAAAGATTCAAATAGATTTCATGATTTTATATATGCAATAATATACTTCATATAGATAACACACATTCACTATTTATCCATTAGTTGTTTTACTAACACCTCACTCACCAGACAGTCAAGCTGCGACACTGGGCTCTTGTTTCCTGGGTGGCTAATGTCCCAGACCTTGACGCAACCCTTCCCTCCTGTGTAAACGTGTCGAGTCGGGTTACTGATGGTAACGGCACACACAACTTCTCCGTGGTTTAGTGTGCTGATCTGGCGGGCATGACGAGGGATGCCAGGGCCCACCAAAGCGTCTGGGGGGAAGGGGACCGGCTGCATCTGTCCATCGGCCGCCACATGAAAAGAGTAAGCACTGATGATACAAAAAAAAAAAAAAAAGGATGACAGGAGGTTAAATATAATGTACAATCATGTTAAATTATACCCCAAAAAAAGGACAACAGAGAACACAGAACCAGGAAGAAATTGCAGAGAAAGAACAGAGGAAATGAAAAGAGGAAGGGTTTTCAGTTGTACCACGGAGCAATTAAATCAGACCTCAAACATAAAACCAACTGCAAAAAACACTTACGGTTTGCCCCCAGGGATGCCCGTGAGACTCGGAGGCATTCCAGGAACTCGCATGTGAGGGTGAGGATCAAAACCAACCTTGAAGGGAAAACACAGACGTCAAGACGTTAAAAGGACAACACATAAACGCACAAAACACACACAGGTCAAGACTAACCTGTGGGACAGACGGCAAACAGTCATGAGCACAATGCAAACACTGCTCTTGAGCACACACACACCCTCTACGTCGGACAAGTTCAAGAGTCAGCAAACAAAGTAGCAGAGCCGCCAGTACTTGCACTCGAACTTGAATCCAACACACACAGATACAGCTGATGAGTACACACCCCGAAGTTCCATCAAGTACTGCTCAGCTCCCAGTCCTCTCAACCTATTTAAACAGTGCAGCGAATACTAAGCAAATACAGCCCAGTGACGAGGCCCCCAAACATGAAAAACAACAGCAGGCCTACTGAATAAATACTTTAACAGACAGGAGAACGCAGCTGTGCAACTATTGACACTTTCCACTTTGGAATATAACATTTACAGTACGGTACTTATAAAGGCATTCCAACTGCTTCAATAAGTCCCGTGAACCGTTACACCCCTAAATATAACGTAACAGTGAAATATATACAATAATTTACTTTATTGACTGCTACCAAAAAAGTTGCTCGACATTGCATAACATGGCAAATGGAATTAATCTGTGTTTGATAAAGGTGTGACGAGATATTTGTATGTAAATGTCTGGAGGGTAGGGCTGTAGCGGTACACTAATCTCACGATACTCGGCTCACGATACGATTCAATACACTTACGTCATTTTCTGAGAGACTTTAAAGTGATTTTGGCGACATCTTGCGAGTGTTCCAGTGACTTGGATTGAATTGAATTAATTGGACTGAAAGCACACAATATATGGTTCTGATTGGCAGCTTGCAAATGTTGGACAAAATGAATCAAAGATGTGGTAAGAAAATTCATTTCATTTATTTAAACAGTGAGTGCAAATTGTGAGCTTAAAAGATTTTGAAATTCTCCCACACATCTGCTTTTAAGCACGCAGGCGGCCCTGGATTCATACTCGCCACCATTCTCCAGCAATCAACCAAATTGCTCAGCTCTACTGGAGGATGAGACTTTTTCTGCCATTATTTGGCAAAAACAAAAATATGACATCTCCTGTTTCTGGGATGTACAGATTAAATGAAGAATAGAGGGAAATCTCCAACACGCTACATTTTCTTTTCACTGTAGTTGCGTATTGCTGTGAGCACTGCGCATACCAAACAGTCATCACCCGGTACTTCGGGAAGAACTGTGAAGTGGAAGCCACAAAAAATACCATGAATGTTTTGCCTTCAAGCAGAAAGCACGCGTCAATAAAATGATTCCATTCTATACTATTCTTTGTGCTGC
The DNA here is from genome assembly GCF_040956055.1 of Brachionichthys hirsutus. Lineage (NCBI taxonomy): Eukaryota > Metazoa > Chordata > Actinopteri > Lophiiformes > Brachionichthyidae > Brachionichthys > Brachionichthys hirsutus. The sequence continues at coordinate 216,559 of NW_027180374.1, read as the reverse complement.
TCCCTGACTCTCACCACCAGCCCCCAAGTTGTACAAAATAATAATGAGATGGAAACTCGAGTGTCCAGAAGTGAAAGCCAGATACTGTTTCCTGCAAAGAAACAACACTGGAATTCCTGTCAAAGGAACCTAAACATTGTCTTTCAAAAAAATATCCAAATTTTGTTTCGTATATGAAAACAAATTGTCATTTTTGACATTAGTATCCATTTTGTCCAGTACTGATTTGCAAATATGGTTAAATTGCTTTCAGTGAGTTCAGTCCAGTGTGAAAGACTGTTTTAATGCCATTTACAATCCTTTCCCTCCTCAGAGGCTGGTGACGAGAATGTTTCTAAGAGAAATAGTTGATTATATGAATCGGTCTAAAACCAAAGATCCACGGATCTCAATTCCAAACAAGTGAAAGTCACCCACACAGATGTAAAACGTACCATGGGTGAACGGCCATACGCAGCCACAGCAGCGGCGGCGGCGGCGCTCATCTGGGGCGACATGTTGTGCAGTCCCGCAGCGTAAGCCGCAGCGCCGGCGGCGCCAGCGAGCTCCCCGTTCATTCCTGCTGGGTGGGGTAACATGCCAAATGCACCTGGGTACGGTCCCGGAACAGCCAGTGGGGTGCGCAAACCTGCAGCTAAGGTGGAAAGGGAAATGTATTCAACTTCCAGGTCCATAAAAACACGAGAATCGAGGTTTCATCTGCCAGCTTTATTAGGTATAGCATAATATTAGATTTTATATTATATTAATATATACAGTTCGTATTGCAGTGTGTGTGTGAATGTGTGTGTTTTGTGTGACCTATAGCGCCACCATGAGGGCGGCAGCATGAACACGTGCTGTCCGGGTTGTGAGATGGGTCTCTGACTATGTTAGCAGCCATGCTAAGTAGCGAGAGTTGGTAGCATTGTCCACAGACAGTGGAGAGCAACCCGTGATCTTCTGTGCTGTGTTGGATCCCTCTCCCCAGAGCTCTCCAGCCTGCCGCTTTGCAACCACTGCACCACGCTGTGATGCGGCATGCGCTCCACAGTGGCTCTGTAGGAAGCCGCCACCAGCAGCTTATTCTGAGGAAGTGAAGTCGCTGCGGGGCCTTCCTCACCACAGCCGTGGTGTCAACAGTCCAGTTACTATGGTTACTACGCTCTGGGATTCAGAATTACAGCTCTGATTTAACGTTCTTATTAATCAGATTGTCTACATTTGCAATGGTAAAGGTGTTTCGTGGAACAAAAATGATCATCACGCCTTATCATATCATATCATGCTTATACTCACTGGGTGGATGCGGTACCTCCATGGAAGGCGCTTTTGATATACTGGGTCGGATTCCAGTGGTGGAGCTCGGTCCAGGGGTGGAGTCACCTCTTGGCGTGGGTGTGCTTGACTTTAACCCGGGGGTACCTGCCTTATCTCGCTGGAGAAAGGAATTGAAAAGTGAAACTATAGAAATAGACAAGACATATGTAACTACTGACAAATAGCCATATGCTAAATGAGCTCAATCAGCTTCGTCTCATCTATCCGTACCGTTGGCATCTCTTTGGATTTGAGAGAGGAGGAGCTGGCAGATGAAGCCGTAGAGGCTGGACTACAGGGGTCTTTCTTGAGAAGACGTGTTTTATCCAGGCCATTTTCTCTCGGGGAGGGGAGAGGCGTGCCGCGGGGAGAAGCGGGATCCTGGGGGGGGGGGGTTACGAGAATTCAGTTAAACCTGGAAACAAAATCATCGCGTAAAAGTAACATCGGCATATTTCGACACTAGTCGATCAGGCAGGGACTACCATCCCTTCTAGGACTAACAACCATCACAATCACAAACTTGAATAAAAACTTACTGACCTCATTTGAGACATCCACCACTAAATTATCATCGCTCTTCTCCCCATCACTGTCCTGGAAGGCAGAAAAATACTGTTAAGAAAGCCACAAAGAAACATTGCTAACGTTTGGTGTTCAACCATCATTTGACCACAGATGAATTCTAAACCACTTTCTTACATAGTGGCTGGAGTCCTTATCGTCCACCTTGCGTTTCTTGGTGTCGTTTGAAAAGTCCGGTCCGTTGCGCCGCTTATCCGAGTTCCTGATGCTTTCTGGCAGCAAAGAGTTACTCTGCAGACACAGATTGGAGTAGAACACAGGACAGTACAGGAGAAGAGAGATTAGAGAAATACGATTGGTGGGATAGAAAGAAGGAAGAAAACTGAAAGCTGTTCAGAGGACAAAGAGGAGACTGTGAATCTGCAGCAGAGAGACAACGGGGACATTTACAGTGCAGGCTATGAATTTGTGTGTGTTCATAAGCTCTTAAACCCTCTGATCCACCCACCACTAATTCAGCAATGTATGGAGCAGGTTATAAAAACAGACTCTTCACTGCAGATAGTTCACATAAGCCTGAGTGAAGCAGGCCCGACACTTTAACAGCAACCTCTCTGCTCACTTGACCACAGCCAGCTGCAGCCACACAACACACGCCACTGAAGCTGATGATTGCATCAAGTGGCTCTCAAAATCTATCAGTGCTCCCTCACCTGCCACTAACTGCAGTGTGTGTGTGTGTGTGTGTGCACGCACATACACACAAAATGTGTAATTACCTGTCTATAATCAAGTGTAAAACAGACTACGTGTGCACTACTTGCATAACACTCATGTCAAAAGACTGCATGTGCTCGCGCACGCACACACACAGACACACACACACACCACTCTGGCCTCCTGACCAACGGATCCTATTGTTAATGGATTAAAGCTTCATGTTGAGTCCATTATCGTCTCAGCCGGTCAATGAAATGTGCATCCAACATACACTAACACACAAGCGCATGCACACATCTAGCAACGCGAGCACTTGGACCTTGGGGGGTGGGGGTAAATGGAGGAGGAATAGCCAAGAGATGATGATGGGAAGCAGGAGGGGGAGGGGTGAGAAAAAGGGGGGCAGGGGAGGGGATAAGATTAGAGGACAGAGAGGATTGAAGGAGGGTGTGAGAGTGTGGAGGAGAAGAAAGGTTGATAAGAGACAAGGGAGGGGAGGAGGGGGGGTTGGGGGTTGAAAATCTGTATTCCGCCGAATTGAAAGGTTTTAGTGAGCTGAGCATAGATGCACTGACCCGCAAAACAGAAGCACCCCCCTCCCCCGTTAGCATTTAACATGTATGTTCTCTCTCTCTTTGTCACTCACTAATGCGCGCACACACACACACACACACACACACACACACGGTGTCATATGACCGTGGCCCGGCTCCCCTCCCCTCCCCTTTCAATCCCTCCCCTCGCAGCAGTGGTGATATTAAACACAATGAGAGTCTTTAAGCGTGGGATCAGGGGCAGTGGGAGAGGAAAGAAAGGGGTAATCTGCTCACTGAGGTGTTAAATAGGCACAACAATGCATACTCGGCCAGAGAGGAGGGGGGTGTGTGTGTGTGTGCGTGCGTGCGTGCGTGCGTGTGTGACCATGCTAAAAGGCTCATTTGGAGGAGAAAAGAAACCTTCAGTTCACCGCAGATCTAGGGCAGAATCAAAGAGGCAGGCCAACGCTCTACCCAAGATAAATCCCCAAAGACGCACAAACAAAAAAAGAAAACGACACACACGAGCACACACAAACTCAAAAATAAACAAATTAAGGATAAACGCTATCTGCGTGTCAAACAAGATGACGATGCGTTTCACAAGGAACAAAACAAAAGCGAGATGCGTTCATGTAGAGAGCCATCTCCAGGTGAACTGGGTCACCAGGAAAAACTAGGATAACTGAAGTTCTAATATTCAAATCTAAATGCAGCCCGTCTCATCAACAGACGTGCAAGATTAACCCTTAAATCTTTGGATGCGTGCGTCTCAGCAATAACGTGCAACAGAACGTTAAGATACTGCATTTTCAGTACCAATAATACCATCGCATGGGAAAGGAACAAAAATAACCGCTTGAAAAGAAACTGAGTATTTTTCATATCAGAACACCGAGGAAGAAGGAGGAAGTACTCACTGTGCTGGGCTCTCGCTCTATTGCCATTGGGAAAGCATCGGTTGTTGGGGTTGAAGGATGTGGTGATTCGAAGAGCAATGAAACAAGACAGAAGTGAGAAAGAATTAGGAATTTATAGATATTAGACAAAGTTCACATGGAAACTGACTTGGAAGCAGCCCAAAAACATTTCATCACGCTTCTTAAAAGGGAACACAAACCGACGCCCGATGAATATAACCGTCACTCAATCAACTACCGGATGACGTGCCGTGTCTATAGCCAGTGATTTCTCTGGGGGGGGGGGGGTGTCTGCTCACCTCTCAGGTGCTCAGGCGCTCCAGGGTGAGAGTCTGGTCCAGACAGGTGGGGCTTTTTGTCACCGCCCTCTTTTCCCACAAGATGTGGGTGAACAGCACCGAGTGCCCCCGACAGGGCCAGGAGACCAGCTGATCCACCCAGCTGAGCGGGGTGGAGGCCAGCATGGTGCGGGGTGAGAGGCACGGGGGCACCGCCATGGTTATGGGACAGATGCTGCTGTAGAAGCAAGAGAGAGAGAGAGAACAAAACAACAGGAAGAGGCGGTGAGATAAGTCGAGGGCAAAGACATTCAGCTGCAATTTGGGATTTGCTACTGGAGTAGAGCAGGGAGATTTGATTGGTGGATTTGATGGAGTCAAAATCTGCCGCCTGATGACGCGTCAATGAGCGAAATGGAGCCATCAAACGGTAGCAATTTGTAAGCGGAGTGGGCGAAGCGGGACTTTGAAGCCTGCAACTTTGTAAGAAAAATGTGTCCCCCTATTTCTTACCTGCACCTGGTAGTAATGCAGCGCTACCACCAGAAGGTGGCAGTAATAAACTTACAAGCTGTTAGCAACCGCTATTAAGAGAAGAAGAACACGCACAGACCGCCAGTGCAGGTAAAACACACAAGTCTCTATTCCAACCACAGAAACACGAAAGTGAGACAATCCAGACCTTAAGCGTGCACAAATACCGTATTTTCCAGACTACAAGTCGCAGGGCCAGCCAACCTACGGAAAAAAGAGCGACTTATAGCCCGGAAAATACGGTAATATTCTACAACTATGCGTAATCGCCACCAGAAGAAGGTCCATCCAGAGTCCAAACAGCGCACGGCCCGTCTCGTCCGGTCAGCGAACACAACATTGCAGCATTTCACATGTTTCTGCAAACAGACGCGTCAGGATGAAATCTCCGATGCGTATTGGCTCACGCTGCTTACAATGCTCAGCAGCATTCACCACTCTACAACTGGCTTGATGTCAATGAGCGAGCCGACACCCAACGCGCCCCCGAGGGCGAGTTGTCATGCCCCCCCCCCTCTTGTACTCTCAGGCGCTGACATTTTGCACTGGTTGGTTTTACGTGCATTGCATGGAATCTGAAGTAGCAGCGTCATTCAGTCGGAACACTTAGGAACACCGAGTTTGGTGCCCAAACGTCCGTAACGAATGAATCGAGATTTCTGGCCTTATTGAAGACTCTAATGGGACGGTCTCTTCAGTGTCTGCGTTTGCAGCACTTCAACGAGCTGCAGCCATCTAGAAAGGAGTGAACACATCCTCTCCCTCAACACACCGCCTCACTCTCACACACACACACACACACCCTCCCCTCTGGGGTCAAACACTGAACAACACTGACAGCTGGGATCACAGCCCAGAGCCTGAGGATGTGGCGGTAGAAGAAAGAGGGAGGGAGATGAAGAGGAAAAGGAGGAATGATCAAGAAGTGTGGGGAGGGGAGCCCAGCTGCTGGATCCACTGTCAGGTCTTGTGAGGGAGCGAAGCAGCTGAGGAGAGGAGCGGAGAGGGTCAGATGGAAAGAGGGAGAGAGTGTTTGGCTGGCAGCCCCGCTCTCTCTTTCACACCAAATCAGGCGCTCGTCTGAGCGTGAAATGCCTTTGTGTTCCAAAACATCATTATTGCCTCCGCAGACAGTAGCCGCGGGAATCCAGGCTCAGCGATTCGCCAGTGGGAGGAGAGGAGAGGAGTAGAAGAGGGGGGGGGGGGGGGGCTCGGCAGGGGTGGAAGGAGTGCTGAAGGTCAAACCGACTTTTATCTCACCTAATTGACAATGCCACTCCCCCTCTCCTGAACGCCCGCCTTCTCTTTTCCCTTCTATCCATCCGTAACTCTCATCGTCCTGCCCCGCTGAATGAAAGCAGAACAACGAAACAGTCTTTCAGCCCCAACCTCAATGCCTGCCTGCGCGCGCGCACACACACACACACACACACACACACACACACACACACACACACACACACACACACAGCACAACTCTGATCGTCCGCTAAACAATCAAACACAAACACACCCCCACGCCACACTTGATCACACTAACGGGCATCCAGAGTCACACAATGCCGGCACACAGACCCTGAACCATCCAACGCCGGCATGTTGTTTTCTGGGGATAACAGCAATGCATGCTCCACTACACACACACACACACACACACACACACACACACACACACACACACACACACAGCTACAAAAACAGAACCGTTGATGGGGGTAAATTGAGGGGAAGTATTGGCTGAGGCAAAGGGAGCCTGGTTTGTCATGGGACGTTAGTGTGAGCTGGTGTGCGTGTGTGTGTGTGTGTGTGTGTGTGTAGAAGCAGGGGTAACATGCTTCATTACACTCATTTAACTCACAAACGGGGTGAATGACAGGCTGGCGTGGGAGATGGGAGGAGTGGAGGGGCCACGCCGTGACACTCCTCCCCCCCCCCCACCCCCCTCCTTTTTTTGTTCACAAACACTGAAATCCAGCAATTAAGACTCAAACAGCAACTGCCAAATCTACCTCCCCCCCTCCCTCTCTCACACACACACACACACACCCCATCCGTCCACGCCAACTAACAAGTCCACTTCACATTTAACTCTCCAAAACCCACTGCTCACTCTAAGCTAAAGCCTCCCCCCCATTCCCCATCAACTCAACCCCCTGCCCTTCCCCCCCCCCCCCAGTCAAGCCCCTATAAAGAAAACTATTCTCCTCTACCTCCCATCAAACAAACAAAAAAACAGAAACATCACCCACAGCTCAACTTATTCTCCCTTTGAACCGTAACATCACAGCAAAATGACGAGACAAACAACGCTTACGCTTTTGGAACTTCTTTTAAAAGTTTTAAATAACGCGCCTCATTTATTACAGCCTGATGACGTCTTTTCAATAAAGAACACTTTGCATTGTTCAGTCAGTGTGGAAAAAGACCGATTCAACCAATCAATCCATTTCATCCCCAAAGCCAGTTAGAGATTCTACATATTTGCCCACAAATGAGATCAGATTACTGATTAAACATTTTTATTTTATTACATTTTCTATACGATCCAGTGTAATTTATACGTCAGCAAGAAGGTTGCAGGTTCAAATCCAACTTGGAGCCTTCCTGTGAGGAGTTTGCATGTTCTCCCCGAGCCTAGCGTGGGTTCTCTCCGGGTTCTCCGGCGTCCACCACCATAAACATGCAAATGTTGGTGTGAGTGTGTGCGGGAACGATTGTCTGTCTATGCGTGGCCCTGCGATGACCTGGCGGCTTGTCCGGGGTGTAACCCCGCCTCTCGCCCGCAGACTGCTGGGATAGGCTCCCGCAACACCTGCGACCCGGGTGCGGATAAAGCGGTCAAGAAAATGGATGGATGGAGGGATGATGCCAACACGAGTTGACTCGAGAGGAAAGGAGTACCGGTACATACCGTGGGTGGAAGACCCGGCAGCCCACGCACCCCGATGACCGCGTTGAGCTCTGCCATGGTCACCTGTTTGGCTCGCTCCACAGCTTGCACCACCTGCTGCTGATGCTGGCAAACATAGCAACACAATGTTTTTGTGATTGATCAGTAAAGTTAACAGCGAAAGCGAGGGTGAATGAATCGCAGGAAAAAACGTGCTTACCTCCTGTGAGAGGAAGGGAATGACTTGAGCACAGATGGTGTTTAATCTCTTGGCAATCTCAGTCTGATGAAGGAAGAAAGAGACTTTGTTGTTAATAACATAATTACATTCATTGAGAATAGACAGCTGTTCAGTAACACCAATGAGGGAATACGAGAGCAGGAAAACACCGACAGCATGCGACACACACAAACATACTGTCTACGATACAATAACAACACAAATCCAGCGTGAGTGTCGTTTTAGGGTCACTACATGATCTCCCACACACAAACATGCACGACAATGACACCGTACTTCCTCATTACCAGGGTCAGCGCAGGTTTCTCTCTCACCTGTTGTATTTACTTTGTCCTGCCTCTCTCGCCCTATCCTCTGTATTCTTGTCCCTCTTCCCATCAGCACTTCAACATAATCTCATCAGCTACTAACTTCATTTGCTCTCCTCCAGTATCCATGCCAACACATCCGCCTGCCGTCCAATCCCCCCCCCCCCCTGTCAACCGGATACCCCCCATGGTGGCACCAAATCAGATAAGGGGACTCGTATTACATATCGTCCAATCAAATTAATACGAAGAAGGCCAAGGTGAGGAGGAACTGGAAGAGCCATGGAAAGCGGTAATGGCTCCTTAGACACACACACACACACACACATAAATAGAAAAGGCTCAACAGTGCATTGTTATGTTATTTGCACTCATTCATTCACTTCTGCTTTTCGCTTTGCAGGTCGCGGGAGTTGCTGGAGCCGATCCCAGCTTGCTATGGGCAAGAGGCAGGGTCGACACCGAATGCGTCGCCAGCGTATCGCAGGGCCACATAGAGAAGCACAACCGTTCACACACACACACACACACACTCTCTCACACACACTCACACTCACACTCTACGGACAATTTTGATTAATCAATTTACCTAAATTGCATATTTTTGGAGGTAGGAGGGAACCGGAGAACCCGGAGAAACCCACACAGACATGGAGGGAACATACAAACTCCGTACAGGTAGGATCCGAAACCAGTAGCTTCTTGCTGTGAGGCAACAGCGCTAACCACTACGCCACTCTGCCGCCCCTTATTATTGCCTAAGAATTGTTCATTTCATACCAAAAAACTAACCAGCAAAGTTTGTGAATAAAAATTACGACTTATCTATCTGATAACCAGACTTTTAGATGTTAGGGCTTTTCATAACATTGCCTTTACAACTAATGGGCAAATGGGAATTTTCTGCAGACAAGACTTCTATTGTTGACATACACATTTCAGCACACCTAAGAAGAGTAAACCCCCCCAAAAATAAACAAGTACTATCAGGTCAGCGCAGCTAAACTAGCTAAGCTAACTGACTAACAAGGATCCAGCGGGCACCTGAAGCTGCAATCCCTAAATGAGGCCTCATGACATGACATTTTTGTGTGATGTAGTGATGTGTGATGTATGTTCTTGTGCACCATAGATCTGTATTGTGATGTAAATCAGTGGTCCCCAACCTTTTTCCTGCCACGGACTGGTTTCATGCTGGACAATTAATTTTTTTGCGGACTGGGGGGTAATTAAATTTAAAATAAGAGGAATATAATCTTACCAATAAACTTTATATAATGCACTTGCAATAACTATAAAACAAGTATTACGCCAATATCTACTAACCATAATTGCTTCTGTCCTACATGTTCAGGTTTTTTTGTTTCATAAATTCCACACTTGTCTTTTAATCCCGGGTTCTTGGTCTCTATGTGCCTCGTTAACGAGGCCAGTCAGCTGGAGATAAACAGTGTTTTATGTCTGACTCCCTGTTTCGTCTGTTAAAAGAAGTTTTCATTTCTTGGAGGTTATCTGCTCCTCTTCTTCTTCCTCCTCCTCCTCAGTTGTACATTTCCCCTTAGCAAAGACGCTCTCCAAAGACGTTTGTGTTTTATTAATTTTCGCGAGTTTACGGCTGTTTTTTTTTTAGTAAATTCACAGGCAAATGTTGCGTTGGAGAAAATCCAGTCTATCAAAATAAATCATAACCTTTTAGACGCCAATAATCAATACAACTGAAATTGTATAAATTAGTTATTCTTTCTGTGTGGCCCGGTAACAAATGCCTCACAGACCGGTACCGGGACGCGGACCGGTGGTTGGGGCCCACTGATGTAAATGAGGAGTGGGTGAACAAAAGTCGAGGAAACACAGAGAAGATGGAAGTGAACGCAAAATGTGCTAACAAAGACAAGGCTTCCCATTACATATATAATTGGAACACTACCGCCACATAACATACACACACACACTCGTAGCTCCTCAGCAGGGGGTGAGTTGTTCTTTATCCTCCATACCCTCCACCCACAGAAGCTTGTTGCTCTGACAACTGCAGCCCAAAGCTAATGACCTCCCCTGGAGTTTTAGTGAGTGAGTGTGTGTGTGTGTGTGTGTGGAGAATAGATGCATCTGACTCACAATGGAAGAACAGTAGCTTCACATGGACATAAAACGAAAGGGGAGCAAAGAGAAAAAAAAAAGAAATGACGGTGGGGGGCTGGGGGTGTAGCACGCGGGAAAAAGAGATCCAAATGGAGACTGAGGGGGACAGAAAGAAAGGAGAGTGAACTCAGGCTGTAAAAAGTAAAGAATAATACAAGAGGAGAGCATGAGAAAGAAAGAAAAAGCTATGGGAGTGTGAGAGGGTCAAGGGGGCACCTCTCCTCCCCAGTGAAGTCGCGAGGCCAATCCACCTCCGACAGGCTGCATGCAGAAAATATAATTCCTTCGAAATGATTACCATACAATCGAAGACTTCTTTGCAACACATTCTAACCGTAATAACCGCTGCATCAGCGAGGCAAGTCAGAACAGCCATCGTGACCCTGATGTCAGCAGCCACGAGCTCTTTTTACCAAGTCGCAGTGCAACGAGGACCGCTCACTACATGGTCCTCATTCACACAAACCAATGTTTGCCACACTGTGCGCTTTCTAAAGCCATTTTAAGCAACAAATTAGCACAGCAAAAACAATAATTTACTCTGTGTAAGATGGTGCTCCACATCCTATGAAGAGATCTCCCACTATCTCCCCTATTCAAAAACATTTTCAATAGATTTTTATTTTATTTTAGATAGCTGCCAACTGCCGCTAGCTGCATTTAAATCTGATGGTCGTGGGTTCTACGCTTCAGAACAATCAGGTGCAATGAGGGTGAAGGAAAGACAGCTTAACACGTTCTCCAAACGTGCATTTCTTCATCAGCTTGGAAAAAGAAACCATCACACAATCAGCCAGAAGTGAGTCGGCAGGCCAATAGGTGAATCGTATATGAGCTACAACAAATCACGCAGCACACCTAAAGGTTATAGGAACCCCGGACGGTCCTTTTATGCAAGCGTAATGAAAACATTTTAATACTTCAGAATACGCTTTGCATAGGCTGAAATTGTCAATAAATCAACGCTGCCCTCTGAACTGCCTGATAGCTGCAGCAATGACTGATGCACCCACCGCTCATGTGGGAGCATTCCCCTCCTCGTCCATGTGTCTGTCTGTTGGTTTTCTTTCAGTGCATCCTTATATGTAGACACACATAAAAGTGTTGGACCTTCTGCCACTGTGCTTGCATTGTTTTACATGCAATCAATCATCCCCATCTGCATGCCGATCATTCAGGAGTAAAAGTGAAGCCACCCTCTCATGGCGATTCAAAGAAATGCAGGTTTGCTGCGCTTGGCATTGTTTTCCTGTTTACAGACCTGGACGCACCATCTATTTGTACGCTGCGCATTGCTTGCATATATAAATCTTTACTCTGCATCAATGTCCTTTCCTAACATTACAATAAGCAAGTGTCACTCCTCTAATTAATGTTTAAACACTTGTGCACGTGTCCAACCAAACTAAGTGCTGGTGCCTTTTCGACTCCCTACTTCTAAAAGGAGGAGCTCCAGTCCACGGTCTCTCCTCTGTCTGCCTCACCATGATCGATTCCTCTGCCCTCCCCAGCCCTGCCCCTGTAATGTAATAAAGCAGGCCGCTCCCCTAGACAGCACCAATCAATCTACAGAGCCATTCATCCTGCCCATGGGCTCAGGCGGCCGGCCCTAACTGGGGAAACGGAGACAGAGCCCCATCGATCATGAATAAACACACACACACACACACAAGTGAATGTACAAATGCATTTACACACACACACACACGAGGACACCTCAACAGGCACACATGCCAAACACATAAAAAGCCTGCAATAAACGACGGACGGGGAAAAGAGAGAGCCAGAAAGAGTGGAGGAGAGACAAACAAGAAGGTGCAGAGGCTGTACAAGTGGCAGACAGATGAGCTTCGGTACCTGTTTGTGCATTTCGATGTTGAGGCCGTAAGACATCTCATAGTACTGAGAAGAACAAAGAGTCACATGGTTAGTAGCGAGAATACCTCTGATCCTTGAAGGTTCAACAACTAAGGAAACGCATGCAATCGAAAAAGATGATTGTATTTCCTCACAACAGCCGCTCGAACACGGGAGTCAAGCTACATTTAAAAGCCACAACATCGTTTATCAGATGTTTTACATGCGCAGGTGCGTTACCACAGAGACAGCATAACTGTCCACTTGCTGGTGTCATTTTTGGAATAAAGGGAGACGCACTAAGGCACTATACTGAACTCACACTTTGTTTCGAGTACAACGTCTAGGTAAATGTGTCCCCCTTTGAAAGCACGAGGGACACATTAAAAACAAGCGTTACCTCCATTGTGACGTGGAGCTTTCCTGCATGCATTTCCCTCGTGCTTTGCATGGTAAGACAGCCCTGAAGTGTAGTTACGAACACACGCTCGGCGATGCAAAAAGCTCTGCGTGTGATTGTGTTTGATAGCGCACCAAGCTCACCATGACATAGTGTCTCTGCATCTCTGTCTTTTCACTGGCCAGCTTCTCACATTCCATCTTCAGACTGAAAAACAACAACAACGACAAGAACTTTAGTCCGATTTCGTTCAACCCCAAACACGATGGTCTATATTCCCGTAAACTAAGCGCTAATGCATGAAACCGTAATGCCTCGCAGATGGTTAAATAGTTGCTTTGAACTTACAGTTATGCTAATAAACGAATGAAGTGCCAAACAAGTCTTTGGAAAATAATCAAATGTGTGACTGTCGCCCATCTCTAAAATGTTCAACACTCAAACGGAGTTTAAACAGTGAGCATATACTGATCAGGCTGTTTGATGGTCCTCCGGCTGTTTTCTTAGGCAATTATCAAAAGTAAAGCAAACAACTTGGTAGACGGCTTAAAAGTCTCCCGCGTTCCCTCTGTTTTAGCTAAAGCGCACATGAACGGAAATCAAACAGTGCAGGGAACTTCTCAAGAGACACAAATCCTCCTTCCTGATGTCTGTTGCCTGCGTGGTGTTTATTTTAACCCTCCTATTTGAGCGTGCGTATCAGGAAGGACGTCCTCACCTGTTGCAGCCAGCCTTCCCTTTGCCACCCCAAAAAAAAAGGCACGAGACACAAGGGAAAGAAAAACACAACTGCGCACGTGCTCAGGCAGTCTTTTCTGAACACACGACTACACACACACACACACACACACACACAGAGGGGAAAATAAGAAGTGATTTATGAACCCCTGAGCTCAACACACCACCCCTCTGGCTCTCACCCATCACTAAGACCCGGGACCTACCACAGTGCAAGCACTGACATTGAGGCCTGGTTCTGGTGCGTGTGTGTGTGTGTGTGTGTGTGTGTGTGTGTGTGCGTGTGTGTGAACCTAATCCGGGTTTATTGGTGAGTAAAGAGGCCCACGCTGGGGTTTGTTCGTGTTGTAAGGGGACTGGCGACGGTTAGGGTGCAGGTTGGATACGAAACGGCAGATGACAACGAGGAGATTGGCAACCGTAAAGAACAAGAACCCTTCCATGCGTGTGTGTGTGTGTGTGCGCGTGCGTGTGTGTGTGTGCGTGCGTTTGGATTATCCACCTGTGGTACTGCGCCTGGAGGAACTGGAACTCCTCCTTGATGCGGTCCAGCGACTCTGGGATGGTGAACTTGAATGGTTGGCCTGGAGCCTGGTGGGGCGTCTGACACACGCACGCACACACGCACACACACACACACACACACACACACACACACACACACAATATTACTAACCTAATAGAGCCTCATTATGCAGCCCTCTTGGCTCACATGCTAAGTAAACAAATGTAACAATTAACCGTTACCAAGCCCAAAAAGATAATAATAAGTATCATCAACAAGCCCGCGTTGCTTCCCACGTTGCTTCCCGCGTTGCTTCCCACGCAGCCGGAGAGCCCGTCTCAGGGTCAGACAAAGAAGCAACAACCAGGCTGGTGAAACAGGCAGGCGAGTCTTACCGGGTGTCGCCCCTGGGGGAACATCCTGGAGGAGGATGGATCCGCTTCCCTTCCTATAAAGGCTCGAAACGAGGCGCTCCGGATCACGAAGACGAACCCATGGATCCGTGTTTATCTGCAGGTCCAAGTGTTGGGTCGAATCCCCGAGTCGACCTGTCTGTCTCCCGATCGATCTCTCTCCTCCGCTCCACCGGCAGCGCGGCCGGAAATCAACCGGGAAAAACACGGGAAACGGCTCATTAGCTGGAAGCAGCCGAGAGATGGGGGGGGGGGGCGAGGGGGGAGCCAGGTGAGAAACGAAGAGGCTGGAGCCACTTCGATCACTCCGGTGTTTATTCTGCGTGTGACCGGATGAGTCCGGAGAGGCGACCGAACAAACAAGAACAGATTCCAGCCCGTGGACCCTCGCAGGATGGCCGCGATCTGTCGGAGCATCAGAGAGCAAGATCCACGCAAGTTACCGGCAGCGTCCCCCACCTGACTCGAGTCAATGGAGGTTTACTTTCCGGTCGAGATTCGATGCAAAGCTACGTCCAACTTGATTTAAAGGCGGGGGGGGGTAGATTTACACGTATGTTCTGTTGTTGTTTTTTTTCTTTTTATCAATAACTCCCACTCCCACGGACGCAGCCTCCCGTCCGGCTCGGGCTTGCACCTCAATGGCAACTTTCTCACGCGGTTTCACGTTCACAGCTAAACCGAAGCTGTAGTCCAGCCCAGAAAACGTCAGCGGACCAATCAGCGTCGTCAATCCACGTGGGGACATGAATGAAGATTACGCGTCTGACCAATGGTTGCTCCGGAAACTGCCCCGAGACTTGTTGACCTGGATGAGCTACGCCAGGAAGAACCAATCGGACAGGCAGAAAGGAGCTCCGCCTCCAGAGGCGCGCGGGCTGGGGGGCGGGTCGTTCGGTGGACGGAGGCGAGGCTTACCTGTCAGTCAAAGTAACGTGGGCTCAGCGGAAGGGGGTCTGAAAGATGATCGCGTGCACGTACACTTATACGCGTGAACAAGCGCGTCCACGCAAATACGCAAACGATGCAGGTTCTTACACACACACACACACACACACACACACACACACACACACACACAGAGAAACACAAATACTACTGTCTTTCTTTGTAGCTGCTGTGGACCTTCCTAACAACACGTGTCATGGCGAATCAACAGAAATGTCCCCTCCTTTGTGTTTATGTAATAATAAACCGCGTGCAAATGTATTTAGTTAGGCTTGATCATGCTTCGTTCTCCTCTTCTCTTAAACAAAAACGTTAAAAATAAGGTCAAGTAAATGATTGTTTAAACAACAGGTCGAGTTATCGATAGCGTTAGTACTTACACGCATTCTGAGATATTTCATCCTGTTTTTCAGCCTCAAAGTCAACAGCCTTCTTTCTGGACTCGCTTCCAGCTTCAAGATTTCCGTCCATCTCTGGAACAGGCAATGCTGAGTATCGTAAATGTATCCGTTGTTTGTATAACTGAAGAAACCACAAGCACAGAGTGTCTTTAAACAACTATAAATCAGTCTCTATAACCCTTAAATGCCTTTCAACAAAAAAATAGTTTAATCTCTACAACTTTGTGACATATTAATTTAATAAAACTATATAATTTTTGTACCGATTCAACAGTGTATTTTGTATCATAACACTTACTGTGTATTATTCAGTATACCACGGGGTTTCGTTTTTGGTTCACCGCATTATTCAATCTATATTGGTGAAATGATGTGGAGCTATAGATTAAATATCCATTGTTGTGCTGATAACGTGCAAGCAAAGGCAGGCAGTCATTCTGCAATTACGACTTTAGTGACGTCGGTGTTGAAACACTGGAAGTCCCATATTTTCCTGCACGTATAATTCTGACTGAATTCTTGGCACAGTCACCAATTTGATTGTAAGACAATAATTCTAGATAACTGCCAAGAAGTGTTACGTTTGATCCTACTCGCTGTATTGATCGGCACATTAAGGAAACTGCCAAGATAGCATTTTTTGACACTTGTATAACATTGATTAATTGAGGGTTTAACAAACAATGGCTGTTGCACAGTTGATAATTCATGCCTTTGTTTCATCCAGACTGCATTACCGTAATGTTTCTTGTTTGATGCATGTTGACACTAAAAGTTCCCAAATGGTTTCAAATTCTGCAGCTAATCTTTTGAAAACATATTCATTCCCAGTTTGCTGATACCATGTAACTCCACTTAATTTATTCACTCTAACCCCCAAATCATGTTATATTCTTCAATTAGTTCAGTCCTCACGCCTGTTATTCACACTTTTTTTCTCTGGATGGCTATATCACAATGAATCTCTCAACCCTCATCCTTCAGATGATTCCTTTTGCCTTCTTTTTACAGTTTCTAGTTTCCCCAGATAGACATGCTGTGGAAAGTGTTACTTTTTTCAAAAATAGTTTCAGTGCTGATCTATCTATCTATTATTTACCCTAAACAGTTTTATAATCATTTTAAGCACTGCATTTTGGTGTATAAACATAATACTCAATCGATCTGCTGCGCCCCTGAAAAATCTCGCATTCAGGTTTTAACAAGCGCCTGCATTTGGTGGTGGATTTACAATGTCTATGAACAGTATTCACACCCAATCCCTAAGCAACCTGACAGAGCTTGAACTGTTTCGCAAGGAAGAATGAAGAAAAATGGTTTCCTGATGCGCCAGAATGATCGAGACATCTCCACACATCCTCTGCAACTAGTGACGCATCAATAAATTACTGGCCAGAAGGGGTTAAATATTCCTGCAATAATTTACTTTATATATTTTTTATTGACTTTTGTTTGTAAAAATCAGTTTTCACTTTGACAGTTTTTGTTTTCTTGCAAATTCTTGTCAAAAAAGGCAAATTATATTGATAATTCACGTTTGATTGTTTGTTTTGCTAATCAATATTCTCCAGCATTTATTTGTAGTTTTCCGTTTTTTTTCAGGCTCTGTTGGTTCTAGGGTCTAAAATTCAATAGAAATGTCGACGTCAGAGATGAAAGTTATTTCCCTTGTGTCCTGGTTCATCTGATGTGTTTGCAGATGCATGTCGTCTGTTACATTATTGATGGGCGTATATTAGCGAAACAGCGTTGTCGGTTGTAATTACATAGCGGGCATTTTACAGTTGTGGAAATATTGACTTTTATTGCATTGAAATGTCCAGTCAGTGGTGTAACCCCGCGTCTCGCCCATGGTCAGATGGGATAGGCTCCAGTTTACCCCGCGATTCGGATTCGGATAAAAAGCTGATGAAAATGAATGAATGAATGAATAAATTAATCAACTTTCTCTCAGCACAAGACCTACCTCTATGTCATTAAAATTTGTTTACAATTTTTTCAAGATATCTTCAGGACAAACAAACATTAGTTGATCGCACAACTTCCTTAAGTAAGCAGAAAGCACAGATTTGGACTAGGCACTTATGATTTACATTGTTGGGCACTCTCCCTCAGGTAAGTGACACATCTTACAATAATATAAACACTAAAGATGAGCAATATTCACCTCTAAGGTCCAGATGGACAGCCATGTTTATATTGCATGTTAAAAGGTCTGGGAAACCAGAACAAATAATTAACCAATTAAATACCAAATGGCTGAATGACACAAGATGTGACCTGATCATGATTAGTGGATTGTTGCGTCTAAAAGTAGGCTCGGGGGTTTCTGTTCCCCACTTATCCCGTTTAAGCACCACTCACTTCACATGAAAGACCCTCAGCTCCATGCTAACCTGTGATTGGCTTAGACAGGTCAACCCCTGACCCTGTGACCTCTGGCCCCCGCAGCAGCTGATCCAGTCCATATGAGAGACTCCTGACTATGACCAGCCGTGACTTTTCCCCCCCAGCTCTCTTAAACACACACACATTTTCATTGATGACAAAAATTAATTCTCGGACCTTATAATAAAAACAACAACAACAATTAAAGCACCAACAAAAGAACAGTTATTCAGTAGTTACTTCAGAAATGTTGCTCTACCACACTGTATGAGTACTTTAAGTGCTTCAAATGCTAAAGGGTAATAGTCCTGTAAATTAAACACTGGATGTGTCAATATATAATGCACTTACATCTAAAGGTGCAACCCATTGCCTGAGAGTCTCTACATTTTGAAGAACTGTGTGGGCTTAATGCATTTACATTAAAGGATGTGGCAGGGGGGAGCAGTTGATGGTTCAGGATGGCGCTACATGCGTGGATTCACGCTCCGTTGCTCTCATACTCTCTTTATTGTTTGTCTGCATTGCACTACGTGATACTACCCTGAGTTATTTCAAACACAGCAGCATCCATCGCCACACGCTCTTATTTCTTTCTGCTGAATATAGTCCCTTCAACCTGTCATTTTCTCCCCAAATAATTCAACGTTTGCATTTTAACATTTTTCAAAAAGTCATTTCATATTGTACTTGTGCCTTATTTTCAGACATCAAATGCGGCTGTTATAAAAAAACAAAAAAAAACAATCGTTGTTGCAGTTTTCGAGATTTGCACAGGTTCCGGGGGTGCGCCGTCAGGACAGGCAAAAGTTTGAGGGCCTGTAAAAGACTGCGGGAGAGGAGGCGCTCAAACAGCCAGTCATGTTGTAGGCCGGATTAATAAATAACGAGATGAAGCTGCAGGCTGGCCAGAGAGCAGCAATGCTGCTTTGTTGTCATGGATTTATTCTCAGTGTTACCTTCACAATGATGTTTTAATGGAAATCTTCTTTTCAAATCGAAGCAGGTAGCCCAGAGCACCGTGAAACGCCCTGCTGAAGGTCAGGATGGCAGCATCTCTGTTAGCTCAGTATGAACAGTCACTTTTAAGGTATTAAGGTAACGCTAATGGTTTATATGGTTAGAGAATTCAGCCCAACTTAAGGAAATTGTTCTTCAAGTTTTTGTTAGGTATATAAAGTATGTGTTTCCACACTGCGTATTTCTGAACAGTTCTGCCTTTTAGCGATCAGACAGCAAACAGACACCAGGCAAATGGATAATTGCCCATGAGCTCACTGGCCACCTGATTTCCTTGACAAATAGCCCATCCCCTCATTCACTTCAAAAGTCTCTCGCTCTCTCTCCCCCCATTCATTTGTTTAGAGTGGGGAGGCCCACAATTAGCCTCTGCTTTGGATGAGATACAACAACCTGCCAACACAAGCCTCATTTGGTTTGCAAATGTCCCAATTCTTTCTGATTTTAGCGGCTAAAACAAATGGTTGACCTTTGAGCTTTGCTTATTAAAAGAGGAGAGAGATAGCGAGCGAGACGTGGGGGAGAAAGACAGGGAGAGAAAGAGAAGTGGAGGGAGGGAGGGAGGGAGAAGAGGCTATTTTAGCTGTGACCCGGTCATCTTGTCTGTAGAGGAGAGAAGAGGCTCTCCCCGATAATGACAGAACAAGCAGCTTTGTGTGGGACGACAAATGGACTGATCCCACTTTTGTCCCACTTGCCACAAGAAGAGCGTTGGTGTGATGTGTGTCTCTTTGAGTGCGTGAGCTCATATATGCAATGATAATATGTTTTGTTAGGCTGTGCGCTATTTGAATGTGTCTATGTGTGCGATGGTTAGTTTCGTTAGTCTCAGTGTGTGTGTGTGTGTGTCAGAGGAGGGCAATAAAGCGTGCATTCACGATCGTGAGGTGGCGTGTGTGTCAACAGCAGATGATTTACATAAGGGTTCTGGCCGAGCTGTCCCACGGAAGTCTTTTGTTTGGTTCTGACTCTTCTGCGTTTCAATCAAGTGAAATCCAGTCGTCTTATGTCCAGTATTGTAGTTATATTATATGTATTATGATGCTCTGTGTGTAACAAAGGCTTCATGTTACTATATTGTTACCAGCACCTGAAGGAGCACAAATTCCCTTTTCACCTACGATCGGAGCCACGTGCACTAATCGAGCGTCAACACAAAGATGACCGATGATTCAAACAGACCAAATTGTATTTAATTTGTTTGCTTCCCTTTTGCTCTGTCCTCACCGGTTGCAGCTTGTCTATTTTTTTCTGTTTTCGATCTCTTCTTGGGGTTAGGGTGGGGCTGCATGTTGATACAGTGGTTTAGCAGTTGTTGCCTTACAGCAAGAAGGTTCAGAGTTCAAATACAGACCCGGGGCTGTTCTATGTGGAGTTTGCATATGAATATAAGTGTAAATGTTTGCTTGACTCTTTGTGAGTCAGCCCTCTGATGAACTGGCAACCTGCTCGGGGTGATCCTTAATTCGCTCGCAATGTCATCTGGAATAGAACAAACCCCAATAAGACTGCATTTAACAAGCAGGTCTAGAAACAGAAGCTAAGATTACGTTAATATACGTTTGTATATTATATTTATAGTAGAGTTATATATACTTTCTAGGATTAATTATTGCATCACTTATGTGTTTAACTTTCACAGCGCAAAATGACACATGAGCAAGATGAGTCACAAGAAGGTCATTTCCATATTTGTCTGCTGAAAGTGTATTCCTGCTCACACAATAGAAGGTTTGCTGAAAATGTGAAAGTTTCCCCCATTATAGGTTTAAAAAGGTTCTGCATTCAAAATATACAATATTTACGGATGAGTTGAAAACCCTGTCATATGCATGAACAGAGTAAGATCAAAGTAGAGGCAACGCAAATCTACATCAGAAGAGCGTGAATAAAATCAGCACAAATAAAACTAGATAATCCAGCGACCCTTTTGTTGCTGTTCAGGTTCAATATTCTGTCCACACGCAAATTGGGATTGTTTCATAATTTTCAGAGCAGTTGCATTTTATCCATTTCTATGGCTGCACAAAAATTTACTGAATCCACGATTGTGAAAGCAAAGCGTGGTCCAATGTGGCATGAATCTAGTCCACATTCACAGAGAATTTAGTTTGCAGTGAAAACTTTTGGGTCTGGAATTAAAACTTTAGAAAACAGTATCTGCATAGTTATAATCTATATTTTAATGAGGCACGTAAAAAAAAAAAAAAAAAAGGAGGAATTCTCATTCAAAGCATTAAAAACATTACTTGTTTTGCATGATACCTGGGATCTTCAGAAATAGAACATTTCTTATATGGGGTAATGAACTTTCTGCTTTTATTTAAAAGTGACAGTAATGCCACGCACTGAACTGAATATTGTCGTCTTTGTCAGCCAAACTCGTTTGGTGCCAGTATTGACTGAGCTCATGTGCAGCCAACATTTTCTAGTAAACCTCGAGCACTGTCACAAACCCAATGGAGCCGTTTGGATTGAAGCTTCACCACATTAAAGTCCAGTGGCTGAGAACTCACAGTAAACCCGTTGGATTTTGATTGGGCCGCACACTAAATCCTCCCATAGCCTCAGTAAATCACCCCTGTCATGTGCTCATCGTCTCCACGGGCTTTGGTTTCAAGCTTTCTGAGAGTTATGTTGTGATCACTTACCAAAAGTGAAACATCACAGATGATGGAGGAAACACAAGCGAACGGAGTGTCAAGGCTGCGCGCCGTCCGTTGTTATTCTCAGTTTATTCATGTTAATAGTACACTTTCATCAAAATGAGGGGGGAAGCCTATATAAATACTTATACTTACTTATAAGAAATACTTCTTATAAATAAGAAATGCAAATCTCATTTAAAGCAGATACAAAACTGGTTTTTCTGACTGTTAGGGGGATATTTTAATAACATCTTTTAGATCCTGTTTCACCTTCATTAGCCTGCTGTTGATGATAAAGAAAGTACCTTTTCATCATTGTAGTCACTTTTTGTCTTTGCACTGTCGATTATTGTTTAATTCTTGGCTGATTTATCTCGAGTTTCTTCTCTGGATGCCTGAAGGCAGCCCTCTGTTTAGAAAAAAGAAAAGAAAAACCCATGAAGAGTCTTTAGGAATCAGCATTTTGATTGCAGGCTTATGATTTACAATATTTCTTTGTAAAAGAGAGACAAAAATTTGTAGAGACCTTTAATAGTTTGTGTGCTGGGCTGATAACAATCGAAGAAAGCAAACCATTCTAATCTATTAAGAGCAGATTTTTAAATATGGCATTTATAACACTGATGCACACAAACACACACATACAGAATAAATGTGTTTTAGTTTATTTACATTAAACAGAGATAATCAATTATTTATGGTTATTGGTTATAAAATCTGTGAGCAGCGTGTTGAGGATTTTACCTCACTGTTACTGCGAGGTGTTTCCTCTCAACTCTGAGGGGGAAAATCCATTTATTCCATAGTTCAAGGGTGTCCTGGATCTAAGCTATGTGAAACAGGTTTTGGCTTTTTTTTTTAAAGCCACAGTTCCAGTTTGCAAAGTTGTTGTATAATTTATGACCGTGCATTAAACAGCCTAGCACTGGGCAGCCCATCGTGTAAACAGATCAGGGCTTTTACAGGCAGCTTGCAGGCTGTTTAAACAGACGAAAGGAAAAGGGGTGAAGGAGGGAAATTAAAACGTAAATGGAAAGCATGTGTGTGTGTGTGTGTGTGTTTGGGTAGGGGTGTATCGGTGGTGGTGGGTTACGACTAGACGATGTGGAAGTGCCACAGTACGCTTGCTTGCAGACAAGCATGCATGCACGCAAACACACACAAACACACACAAACACACACAAACCAAGACACCACAAAACCTCGAGTTTTATCAAGTCCAGCTGTGAGCGGAGTCGTATCAAAGGCAGCATGTGGAGCGGAGCTGTGGTGCTGCTGAGATCAGGTCCAGATGAGTTTCAGCCTGTCAGACAGACCTGCTCACCACCTCTCTGCTGCATCCTGCTTTGTTACACTATATATTGCTTCAGCCCCCAGACCGCTCTCATCATGTCTGCTCCGTCTGTTTGATTTCATTAATGACGTCCTTGTTTTATAGGAAAGACAGAGGTGACATTCAACAAAGGAGACAAACCGGTTCCGAGCCCGTAATATGTGTGTACCTTGGCACAGAGCAACCAGGACGTCCGTCTGTGTTTCTGATCACAAAGACAACAAGCTGAAAAAAGGTTAGTTATTTTCATGGGAGAATAAAGAGAGCAGAAGATGGTGGTTCTTAAGTATGTGGGTTTTTGGGGGGGGGGGGTTGCAGATGCTTTGGCGGTTAGTCTCTGTGTCCTAACACGTGTAGTGGCAGTCAGAGCCTTGATCTACAGCAGATGGTTGAGCAAAAGGCTGGCTAATCAACAGGCAACACACTCATACACACACCAGTTCAAAGAGATGCATGAGAAGAGCGTGGGTTCGGGTATATATCATTGTATATTAGACATCAAGAATCACTTTAAAAGCTGAAGCTTTTTAATGTTGTCATCAGTTAGCTCTCAAACCACATGCAATATTTATAGTTCTTTATTCTAAAAGAGGGGGGGGGGGGGGTGTTACACTTACCATGAAACACTAGAGCAAATCAGTCCGGTCAGTATGCTCACAATTTTTAATGCTGACAGACTGAAGACATTGTAACAAAGAATTACCGGAAAACATTGTTTTGAAGTGGATTTATTTTTAGGAATGCCGAGGGGGCAGTGTTTTGGCTCGTGTTTGTCTGTTTGTTTGCTTGTCATGATTTTGATTGAGAAAACTTAACGTTTGGTTCCAGGAACAACCCATTCAAATTTGACACAATCATCGTCTGGATTTAAGAATTCATTTCAACTGAAGATAAGGCCAAATACTAGATTTACAGTTCTATCTTCGTTACAATGCTTAGATATAGTGAGATGGTGGAGATCCAAGTACCGGATGTGAGGATCTAGAATATTTACATTTATGGTGCGCACTGAAAATGTGCTACTGTGAGATAATAGATTACGCTACAGATTTGTCATTAACATCAAGTTGTAGCTGAGGTTGAAGTGTTAAACTCAGACAGAACCACCATATGGGCTTCTTAGATAATTATAAAACCAATAATTCAAGTTTGATTCCACATCCTTGTATGTCTTCCAGTCAGTGAGTTACGGGAGTCGCCCTGTCGTAAGGCCTTCAGGATGCAATTACATAATTGCAAAACTGAGCTGCGTGCACGGAGGGTTTGTACCAAAAAAGGACGAAAGGCCTTATTTGCTTCAGTTAAAATGACTTAAGCTTTGTTTGATTTGGATGTTGACTTCACCTGAATGTCCTCTCATCGTGTCAGAAGTTACCTGACTGACGAGAAAAACGGTAAAAGTAAATTAACTGAAAAAGATGTGTGTGTGTGTGTGTAAATGGTAAATGGACTGCACCTATATAGCGCTTATAAAGCGCTTTACATTAGGCCTCACATTCACCTGTTCACACACACATTCACACTCCAGTGGGCGACTGCTGCCATGCAAGGTGCTGCCAGACCGGGGGCGGGGTTCTGATGTGGCGAGACTCAGTATCATACAAACACATCAGTCTGAATAATTATAATTCTGCTATTCTCTCCAGCTAAAACGATCTAATGCTGGAGGAACTTGCAGATATCGTGTCTTGTAGGTGTGGGAACCAGTGCTGAGAACGTACCGCCAAAACCCCCGCCTTCAAACCTCACTGCTCAAGTTGCTCTATCAAAACAGCTCAAACTAAGAGTTGTAATTGGGATGGAAGCGCTGTAAATGCAGTGCTAACAGGTTGCGAGAGAAAACATGCAAGATCTCACACTTTCGTGCTCGTTTTCGCGTGCATTGTGCGTGCATTGTGTGTTCGCTCTTTGTTTTTCGAAACAGCGAGCGACGCTCCAACTCTGAAGCAGAGATCGAACCTTATGCCACTGGGGTATTTTGATCTGTTTTTGATCTCTCTATTCCTTTTGAAGTTTGATGGACTCCACTCATGTTTTCCTCCCCACTTTAACGAGGATTAAACACAAGGCAGAATTGTAGCTGTCAAGTTGCTCAGCCGCAAAAACGTGATGTCTTTAATGGTGAGCGAGGACGTAAAGATCAAGAAGTTCTAATTCTGTGGCTTCTGAATTTGATGCAATATTTTTTGAATGCATTCTCTTTGTTGGCATTGCGTGTGCACGTGTGTGAATGTACAAGTTCGTTTCATTACCTCCTACTGTTGAGTGAATATTTCCCGTTTATTTTGGTCATGTAAGTTTTGCTGGCATGCGGTCATGTGTCTGGGAAAAGGTGTCAAGTATGTATTGACAGTCGTCAAGTGTGTGTTCTATCTGACAATTACAAGCTACAAATCGGTTTGCCCTTTGCGTGAAAAGGGAACATGGATCGATGTCTAAGTACACCAACACCGAGTTTGTTTAACAGCCATGCAAAATAGTGTTGGGGAAATACCCACAACGCGTGATAATCAAAGTGTTGTGATGGTCATGAGAATGCAAATAGAAGTATGTATGTATGTGTGTGTGTGTGTGTGCAGGCTCGCCTTGAGTGTTATTCTTATCCAAGAGACAGGCTTAGCCAGACGCAGAGACTCTTGTGACCTTTTAAGTACTACGTAATACGGTTATAACACAAGAGAAAAGCTAAAGGTAGAAACGGCTTTAGTGTGTGCGTGCAGTGTGCACGCCCTCACACACACATACCTGTTGCACAAATCTTTAATCAACCTCAGGTTGTTTTCAATCAAAGGCCAATCAGGTGGTGCAGCAGAAGCCCTCCTGACCCTGCTTACCTGTCTCTAGGAAGAGAGGGAATCCCCACAGGTTGTGTCAGGAAACCAAGTAGATTATTAAGCAGCAGAAAATCATTTTGGAGGCAATCACAGGATTAAAAATAGATTACAATCATTACTATTTTAAATTGTTCCAGCACGTCTGATTATTGTTTTGTTTTGACGTAGCATGGATCATATTTTCTGATGATTTCTTTTAAAGCTTTGGTTCCAGAGGCCTTGGTGGAGGTATCCACACTGAGTGCTTTCTAGTTCAGCTTGTTCTTATGAGAGCACGTTATGCCTTTTGGTGTCAGAGATATAGGATGAGGTTATGTCGAGCAGCAGCATTACGGTACGTTCTCTACTCATCACTTAGCAGCTCTTTTCTGACCTTTTATCAACCTTCCTAACAGCTTTACAGCTTCACAGATCAATGCTAAGTCTATTAAAACAGATTATCATTAAGGCAGTCTGTAATGGCTAGCCCTGGTATCTGTTGGGATCTCAGGTGTAAATACAGACTAATGCTAAAGCCACTACTGGTATTAGACCCATTGCGGCCAGGGCTAAAAGCCATTATAAAACCGAGGTAGCTTTAACAAGGTCAGTGTGTGTGGGAGCCAATTACAAAGCTTAGAGGGAGTCACGTGACAAAAGCAGCGAGAGAATTGAGGTTGACTGTGATGTGAACAGAAACATGTGCTTATATAAATCACAAAAGCTCGAGCTGTTTTAGAGCTCTTAAACAGAATTCGTTTTGAGCCTTCCTCTTCATCAAACAGGTAATTGAGCCATCAAAGCCTGAGATTACCCTTTTCCGTATCGGCAACATATTCTTTAAGAGGGATTTGCATTTACGCATGCCATAGACATGGTTGGTGCAATAATCCCAATATCTCATAAAGACAACGGCCAGTGTCATTTCCATACAGGCCTGCCCTTTAATGTCTAACTTTCTGAATGTGATGCTTTTGACGGATGTATTTTTAGCCTCACTTGTTGCAATGTTTGAGGGATGGTTGCTCAGTCTAAAATAAAATATCTCAACAGCTCCGGAATGGATTTCCAAGACGTTTCTGATAGATGGATGAATCCTGATAGCTTTGGTTATTCCCCAATTCACACAATTACCACCAGCAGCTCAAAAAAAAAAAAGAATTAAGTTAAAAATCACTAAATCTAATGAATTTTCTCCCTCGAGTTTTGTTCAGTCCATCATGGCTGCTCTAAGATGATTCCTAATTACTTTGGTTATCCTCATACACATCCTGTAGTGCCCACAAAAAAGTGCACATTTGTGACATTGAGTATAAATGTATAAAAACCCATTTATGTAATCTTGGTTTTTAGATTATTTTCTCTTTTGAAATGTACTTTTTTATTTTATTTTATTTTTTTATTGTTATTTTATTAAATTATTATTTTCGGCCAATATGCACAGCTTCATTATTTTACTAAACCTAATAAACAACTATTTTCAAACGCGTTCCAAGACTCGGATTAAAGTTTTGTCCATAAAACATCCCCTGACCTGACGTTCATCAGACAAACACTGGATCCAATGTAATGGAACGAGTCAAAGTGGAAAAAAAGAAATCACAGTGATTATTCACACAGTGTTCAGTCTGGTTAGTGTTACTGATCAGTTACTGATTACTGAGTATTTTCTTCTTTAATTAATAATGTGAACATCCACTTTTAAGGTAATGGAGCCAGAAAAGCATCAGATGCTGCCATAAACAAATACCACTACTGTTCTCAGAGGCTGGTTGTGTAACGAAACAGGCTGCACGGTTCCTTAGAAAGCTGGGTTTACTTTTTTACTGGAAAACGACCCAGATATCAAGCAGCGGAGGTCAACTACAGTTAGTGGTTTTAATGTTAGTTGCATTGTACCCAACAGCAAAAATAATGGCTCAATTTTACCCCACCGTTGTACTAAAACAGATATGTTGGTGTAGAATGCTGTTGCATTGAAAATTTTTTTTTTTTTTTTAATCAATAGAAAGTCTATTACAAAGCGGCATGCATGAGAAAAAATAGTTTGAGTCCTTAAGATGCACCCCTTCTGATAAGTAGAGTGCTGATCTCCTGTTAATAGTAAAACAAAGCATAACAGCAATAAGCAGAGTCTCGGTGAATGTTTCCACAGTGATGTTGTTGAAGTTGATGAGACATTATTCATCGATGCAAGTCACTAACCTTGTGTGTGTGTGTGTGTGTGTGTGTGTCTGTATGCGTTACAGTCATTAACACTGTCACAAATGCAAATACAGATGGACAAGCAGGAGCGTAGCATGCGTGATGTGATGTGATGTGACGGTCGCTCTGTGAGATTAACCTGAGGAACAAAAAGAGGATAAAGTGACAGCAGTTTTCTACACAACTCACTGGATCGTTGATTAGAACCTCCTCACAGTTCCCTTCTCTTCAGATTCTCATCCGTTCCCAATTTACATCTAATGCTCGTTAGCATGCTGACACCCTTGATCTCAATCGTCCTGTTAAACCATGCATTACACTTTTCATTTCACGTTATTGTGAGGTTTCAATCCACAATCTTTATTTAAACCTTTGGTACCTTTTCCTTTGAACCCCTCCCTCTAAAGCTTGTGCAGATCACATGAAAGTCGGGGACGTGTTAAATCTAAAATCTTTTCACCTCAGTGGGATCTGGGGAAACTGTCTACCCTGCCAGAGGTAAATGCAGATGGAGGGATGGAGGGATGGATGGTGGAAATGGGTGGAAGGAGCGCTGGGAGGTTGGATTGAGAGCGGGAAGGTATTTGGAAGATGGATAGATTGGTGGGGAGCATCAGAGAGAGACACAGTGGGCAGGTAAGGAGTGAGTTGGAGTCGTGGCGAGTTGAGGCGATGGCTGTGCTGTCGGTTTGAAGATAAGTCAGAGAGGCAGTGCAGTATCCGTAAACTCACACATACACGAACAGATGTGTGTGCGCACATTCATGCTTGAACTCACACACATGCAAACACACACAAACACAAATAGAAGCACGTTCTCAGCTTGCACACACTCTGCCCCGCGGCGAGGTGGTAAAAGGCCAGGGCTGATTGGGTGCCAGAGGCTGATTTTGCCCCGAGTGGCAGAGCAGTGCATGTTGGGATGTTTGGATACAAATGCAGTCATCCATGAAGGCATGAGGTAGGTCACCCGTCTTCTATATGTCTCTCTCATGTCGCCTCCCTTCCTCCCTTTAATAAAACAAATACATATTTGTATTACTTCTTCCTTCCCTGCACCATCCTTTACTATGTTCATCCTTCTCTTTGTCTTTGTTTTTCAATCCTGGCTCTACACCATTACAACAAATATTACAACAATTTACTAATACACCTCAAAAGCTACCCTTCTCTCTCATCAATCTATCAATCTGTCTTTCATACAGAAAATACATCATCTTATGAGTAGTTGCAGTTTGCTCTCCTCTCCTGCTCTGTCTCTTTTTTTCTCGCGCTATTCATTTCAATCTGTTTTCCATCCTTCCCATCGCTCTCTAAATCTCTCCTTTTTTAGTATGTTGCTTTCGCTATTTCTTTTTCCTGCCTAGGGCCTTCATTGCTGACACACACACACATGCACACACACATGCACACACACACACACCGTAGCCCTCCATCCCCGCAGTGTAGCGTGCTAACAGCATAATTAGTCGTGCTTGATGTCTCTGACAGTTCTGATCCTTCTAAATGGCCACCACATGCCTCCCTTCATCAGCCAAGAGCTATGTACACATGCACAAGAACGTTGCACATGCATGCTTGTGTGAGCACACTTGCATTGCTCACAAATAGGCGTCTTCACAAATTAGATTCCTCCATCTGTGGTCAAAGTAGTTTCGAGATTCTTGTGCATTACATATTTCATGTCGCTCGGGCTAAAACCAAAAATTAACAAAACGAGCCACAGAAACAGAACGCTTGTGCTACAACCATTTGTAAGTTTTGATACTATAATGAATTCTGTTGTGAACATGGCTAAATTGCAAGTGAAACACACAAGGTGGCATTTGGAATAATACATTTCCATGGCGCAGCATAAAAATTACCATAAAATTATATGTATACACTTCCCATGAACAAGAGAGCTGTCATTTGATATTTTGGAATTTGAAGGATTTTTTTAAATTATACTTGAAAAGCGACACTTTTTTTCTCATATGGACTAGACAAGAATTTTAATTCCTGAATAAATAGTTCAGTCAGATTACCTGTGTGTGTGTGTGTGTGTGTGAGAGAGAGAGAGACTTCATTGACTGAGGCAGATTAGGGTGAGTGAAAATAATAAATAATAAGTTAGTTGCATATAAGATAAAATAAGTGGATTTCTAAAATAAATTTCCCCCCTGTCTTTCGTACTTCCTCCTCACTCCACATTTAAAGAGATTATATTTTTGATATCATTATTTATGCATACATTTTGTGCAGCATGCGTAGATATTAACATATATTGTGTGGTATAATTAAAAATGAAACATATGTTGAACATACAGACAACACTAAAGTATTTCCGATAGTAATTCATTGGAGTAATAGGTTAAGTGTTTCTTCAAGCGCTGATAGTTTGACATTTTACAGTATAGGTTCATTCTATATATACATAATAGGACTTACTCAGCTATTTGTGGGTTACATAGATGATTCTTTATGCATCCATGTGATCAAATGCATATGTTAAGCCATTGTATTTCTATATTGTGTGCAATGTGATGTAATATTTGTTCTGATGGAACAA
Source organism: Brachionichthys hirsutus (assembly GCF_040956055.1). Lineage (NCBI taxonomy): Eukaryota > Metazoa > Chordata > Actinopteri > Lophiiformes > Brachionichthyidae > Brachionichthys > Brachionichthys hirsutus. Next base: position 185,946 of record NW_027180374.1, on the reverse strand, counting down.
TCTTTCATATGCAAACTAATTTCATGATTTATTTAATCAATTTCATACATTTTTATTGTATTTGTCTGAACACTTTTCCACAGCTAATTTTCCAATGTTGAGCATTACAGCAGTTTGAATCTTTACTTGCATAGCTCAGTGTGCCTGTGTGTGTGTGTGTGTGCACGCGCGTGCACGCCTGTGTAGGTGCTTGTGTGAATGACTATTAACCCATCACATGTGTAAAGTGACTGTGTGACCACACACATGGTGAACCCCTCTGTGACTCAGAGAGCTTGTAGAGATCAAACGTTGCTGCTGTCATATGGTTTGAATTAGGCTCAGTCTTCATGTTTCATCATAAAACTTCAATAAAGTAAGACTCATACAACACACACCCACACAGACACACTCATCCACTCCTTCGTGCAGGGTGTTTGACTAATATGAGCAACGTATAAGATGTGTGTCACATGATCAGTGTGTGTTTATACAGTTTGGTATATGGTGTGGAGGGATGTGTGCGTTGTGGTTAGTCAGTGTGTGTCAGTGTGTATTTTTGTGGCTGTGGTTCGTAACTTTTTTTCCGAAACCACTGACCCATGAGCTATGAGAGGTTTTGGGCAAATGCGCCCACCCACAATCAGGAAATCTTCACACACACACACACACACATGGCCAGACTAGAATGAGTGAAGTAGCTGAAATGGTATTTTTCTTGGTCACGTTTTCGTATGTGATCTTAGCTGCTGCTCACCTAATTATGACCAAACAACACGAATGAGAAAACGTCAGGCTTCCTTTTGGATAAACACACGGACTGTCATCATCAGCCAGTCCTGGCTGGAGAATATAACAAAATGACCACAGAGAAGGTGGAGGCGGAGCGATACAAGGGAGAACGTACAAAATCCACACTTAAAGCCAGGGTGGGGTTAAGAACCTAGAATGTTCTGCCTCCCATGTGACAGTGTTAACCACCACACAACTATTGTAGTCCATTGTATTAATGGACTAAATGCTCAGCATTCATTAGAGTAGGCCAACAAAAAAGTCCAAACTCTGATGTTTTGTTTATGTTTAAAATTTGAAGAGTCAAAATTAGCTAAATTCATTTTGTGAATTTATACATTCCATGTCTATGTTAAAAATAAGTACAAAAATAGAAAGTAGTTATACACTGATGTCCTCTTGGATAAAACCTGAACAGAATATCAGGCATTCGTACAGTAATTGAGTCTCATTCGGGATGAACACCGGTCAAACTCTGCAGCTATATGTTTGTATTTGAGTTGTTTTTTTAGACCTATATTTGCTTTTATATGATTTGTTCTTGGATCATGATGATAACTTGATGTTTAAAGCAATGTAACTCATGTATGGCAGGTAATCTTTGTGTTCAATCAATCCCAGAGGAGTGCGTTTAGTTAAAATAATTTATATTATTTTACTATAATCACTAAATTAAGAATTTAACGGAGGTAAGTGAATAACTGCAAAGTTTTGGCAGCAGTCTTTATAGACTGGTGTTTACTTCCCTCTGCTGGTCAAAAGAGTGTTTTGTGCAGCTCTTCTGAGAGAACGAGGATTAGCTCGGCTCGTACACAACGCCTTTGATTTTCCATGCAAAACAAGTTATTCAATAAGGTTCAGCAAATATGTCACTTATCTACAAATCATAAGACATAGAGAAATAGAAAGCAAGAGACGAGTGTGTTTTTTTGCATTCAGAATGTTTTTGTTTTGTCAGTTGTTGCATAGTTTTTCTTTTTGTTGGTCACTCAACAGTGATCTCTGCTGTAGATTTAAAATCATTGCAGGTAAACAAAATGAAAAAAAGATGGAAAAACTTGCATGCTGTAAACCCAACATTAGCCTGTGAACTAATATTTAATCTTTATTCAATTGCTAGCCTCTTAAACTATGATCATCTTCCTCCACTTGTTTGCCGAGTGAAGTTCTTCATGAAGGGTTCACATTTTGCTTGTTTGTGTAAATGCTCAAGAGTTGGCATGTAAATTATAGCAAATTTGTATGTAATCAAATTCAGAGTTAAAATGTTTATATGGGATTTTATTAACCAAAGTGTTCAATCATATGAAATAACACACTAAAAATGGATTCATTCACACGTTTCCGAGAACGATCCATGAATGGGAGCAAAGCGGAAATCCAGTAGGCGACAGGAAACAACGTGATCTCCGTCACCGAACCCGCAACAAGTCGATACAGTTTGTTTCCTTTTTGTCGCGGCACATCCGAACGACACGTGGTGTCGGTCACGTGACTTTTTGTTAAAGCGATACGCGCACCAACCCGGGATTTCACGCATGCGCACTCGACACAGCGCTGACGCGCCAGTGTTGTTCGTCCGTAGTTTTATTTAGAAACACCTGGTGAGTTTCGTAGGTTTGTTCCAGGACGCCCCCGGAATCTGCTGCAGAACCACTACTGGCCTTATCGGCACGCTAACGCGGACGCAGCTCCTGACCGGCGAACACCAGGTAGCGAGAAGTACAATATTACACGTTTGTAATCAGTGTGTAGTTTTAAACTGCATAGCATTCGGTCAACAACTAATCCTTTTAGCGGTTGCATGAAATGATCTCGGTTTGTAGCTTTTTATTTTAATACACGAAGAGGTCAACAGTTGTGGGGGCTGGCCATGATAAACAAAAACACGCCCGCTAGCGTATAGCATGCGACGTTAGCTCGTGTGCCGTCAGAGCTCAGTCATCTGCGCTAGCTGAAGAGTTAGCTAGCTAGCGAGCAGAAACCTCGTATATCCGCATTGTCTTTCCGAAATAAAACCTTATTGGAATGTAAAGGGAACAATCGGGAATAAGCACTGGGGAGCAGTAAAATACACACAATGTTCAAACGTACGCGTGTTTTTAATACACAAACGGATATTTGTAGGCGCTGCTGGAAGTGTAGGTAATGCTATGGTACCGTGAAGTAGACCTACGTCATTACCTGATATGTTTGTTATTACCGGATATTGCACGTTTTAACACGGTTCATTATCTTTGCAGGTTTTTGGTGATAATAATTCGTTACAGTAACTTGGTGATGATGGTCTAATGGTTACAAAATATTGTACTGTAATTTATTTTGGAGGGATTTGTCAGGGCTTATTTCCGGTTAGTTTTGTTTATCCCAATAAATTCATACAGCTTTCATGGATATATTAAAGGCAGACTTACTGGCGCCGCTAGTTTGCTAGCATGGTCAATTGGAGCCTTGGATTTCGATATTTACAGATTTTTGGAGAAATCTCTCAGTATAAAACTATAGAAATTAATGGAACAGCCTTAAACATAAGAGTCAAAAGTACTCTGAAAATATTTCATCAATCATCAACTTGCACATTATCCCCTCTTTCCAGATCCTGTGAGCAGCAGCCTCCGGCTGAATTCCCCCTTTTTCAACGACACTGTGAAGATCAAGATCATCTCTGCTCGGGCTTCCCGATTATGTGAAGTACTTCAAAAACGTACATACCCTTTGAAAAGACGGGAGTTGAGATGTCCCTCGCCAACACGCCCACCAGTAACGATGCCTGTCTGAGCATTGTGCACAGCCTGATGTGTCACAGACAGGGCGGCGAAAGTGAGACATTTGCCAAGCGGGCAATCGAGAGCCTGGTGAAGAAACTCAAGGAAAAAAAGGACGAGCTTGACTCCCTCATCACCGCTATCACCACCAATGGTGCCCATCCCAGCAAGTGTGTCACCATTCAGAGGACGCTCGATGGACGGCTGCAGGTAGGACGCTGCCATTGTCTTTATGCACGCAGGTAAAGGGATAAAAGGGTGACGCTATTCTTTAGGACCGATCAAATGGAACGATCATTAATGTACCACAAAAATGAGCGAGAACCGAGGATTGAGTAAATCTCTGCAGGACGTTCAGGTTTTCCTGGGGGGCATCATAAACAGTCTTTTGACCAGTGTGTGTCTGTCTTGTTGGACGTGCTGTTGGGTGGGGAAAACAAGCTTTACTCCAATAATTGCACTCAAGCCCGTCTCAGATAGTGACTCGGCTCATCAATAGTCTCTGTCATCTCGGCTCCCAGGTTGCTGGACGTAAAGGGTTCCCTCACGTCATCTATGCCCGACTGTGGCGATGGCCGGACCTGCATAAGAATGAACTGAAGCACGTCAAGTACTGCCAGTTTGCCTTTGACCTCAAGTGTGACAACGTGTGTGTCAACCCTTATCACTACGAGAGAGTGGTGTCCACCGGCATAGGTGAGCGACGCCTGTCCAACAGCTTCAATGTAATACAGAGCCGTGGACACCAAAAATGTCCATTTGTCTTTATATCTGACAGAACTCAGACTGAGCTCTGTTTTATTGGGGGTTCGTGTAAATACTTTCTGAGTAATTCTTCAGCATCTCATTCGTTCTGGCTCGTCCCAGTGTTTGTGTTGACCGTCCTCTGCCTCCGTGTATTCTACTGTTCACAGACTTATCAGGGCTGACAATAACCAGTTCTGCACCCAGCTCGGCGCTGATGGTTAAGGACGAGTATGACTTTGATGGACCACAGAGTCTTCCCTCCCTTGAGGGAGGGCACTCCATCCAAACTATCCAGCATCCCCCGTCTGGTGGCCGCCCAATACCCGCCGAATCGTTTGCAGCGCCGAACCTGCTTCCGCCAGCCGAGGCCTCCACCTCTGCCGCGACAACGGCGTCCTTCCCCGTCATCGCTCCTGGAACCGTCGGTAAGAGGCAGTTCTAAATGATTCCCGCCTGCGCTTGCTTGCTTGTCTGGGGTCCGACCCCAAGTCCCCGACTTGGCCCCTACGCTTCTGTTCTGCAGACTCCTGCGGGGAGTAGCGCGTCCCGTTTCTTTAGGGGATGGAAGAGTAGTGGTCGTCCAGCCCTCTCTCCCTCCATCTTCCTTCAACTGAAGAGTTTTCAGATACAGACTCAAACCCCTTAGTGAATAGAGGCATTGTACATGAATGATGGCTACCCTTCTGGTAAGAGAAGTACGTAGTAGTAGTATGTATACTGTGTGTATACATATAAAATGTGTTTATTTCATGGATGGTGGTTATACTAGCGTTACGATTTTAATCATAACATCCTGATTTCCCGGTTTGGGGTGAATAAAGTAAATATCATCTCTCTTTCTGTGGATGTTTGATGACTTCTTTTCTCAGGTTCCAGCTCAACGTGGTCAAGAAACAGCGGTTTCACGCCCAACATGTCCCATCACACCAACGGCCATCTGCAGCACCACCAGCCCATGCCGAATCCGGCACGCTACTGTGAGCAGCTGTACAGTAATCCACACACAACATTACGTTCTTGTGTTTCATTGTGTGTGTGGTTGCCGTCTTTCCCCAGGGACCGTGCATAGTGAGCTCGCCTTTCAGCCTCCTATATCTAACCATCCAGGTGAGAACGCGATGTTGTTGCTCTAAAGAGTGTTTTATAAGATTTTGCCACTTGGTAACGGCAGCTGTACGACGGCGCTATCGTGACAGCAGTGTCTCCATTTGTTTCAGCTCCTGACTACTGGTGCTCCATCGCCTACTTTGAGATGGACGTTCAAGTTGGGGAGACGTTTAAGGTGCCCTCTTCTTGCCCCGTGGTGACGGTGGATGGATATGTAGACCCCTCTGGAGGAGACCGGTTCTGCCTAGGCCAGCTCAGCAATGTACATCGCACAGAGGCTATTGAGAGAGCAAGGTAAGGTTTACCCCTAGCCTTTAGCACGACAGTTAAGCTAATGCGCTTTCCGAAGTAGCCTCGCATGTTCATTGAGATTCGACCGCGTCCTCTGGTGAAAGCTAACACAGACGAAGAGTTTGTTCTTTTTTACCGGCGTGACCAGTGGCTCATATGAAGACCCATTTTACCCAGTCAACAGACAGACAGACGGACAGACAGACCATTTACAGATGGGCGTGTCTGGTTGCGTTCACAGACGGAGCATAAATTGGTCTTTAGCCTGTCAGAGACAGAAATCTCAAAGACCTGTCTGTGTCGAGCAAAAGAGACTCGACTGAGCAGCAGACGATGCCTCAGTGCGACTTCTGCATCAACTGTTGGCTCAGATATGGGGAAGAAGATGATGCCCCATTCTGCCCTTGTGATATTTATACACAATCGTGAAGCACAAATGCTTGTCTTGCATTTGTCCAGCAGCACAGCTAATATGTTGCATGTAAAACACAAACGAATCTCATTTTGTAGTTAAACCAATAATTTAATCGCTTCCGTTCTGTCCCTGGTCAGAATTGTCCCCTTTAATGCTTTGCTGTCTTTATTCTTCTCTTCCAGGCTTCATATTGGCAAAGGGGTGCAGCTTGAGTGTAAGGGTGAGGGAGACGTGTGGGTGAGGTGCCTGAGTGACCACGCAGTGTTTGTCCAGAGTTACTACCTGGACAGAGAGGCGGGTCGAGCCCCTGGAGACGCCGTTCACAAAATCTACCCCAGCGCTTACATCAAGGTAGGACGATTAAAAAAAAAAAAAAAAAAAGAAGCTTCAATCCTGACATTGAAGCTTCCCCATGCTGCCTCTCGAGGGTAATTGAGGGACTGCGCAGATTGAAGTCTCTCCTCTCCTGCCAGGTGTTTGACCTTCGTCAGTGCCACAGACAGATGCAGCAGCAGGCTGCGACAGCTCAAGCAGCAGCTGCAGCCCAGGCCGCTGCAGTGGCTGGAAACATACCTGGACCTGGATCAGTGGGAGGGATAGCACCAGCCATTAGTAAGATACTTCAACCGCCAATACAAGTACACATGGTGAGATAGAGGATAAGCCGGGTAGCGGCTATAGCTGCCAATCAGGCTTGTGCTGCAAGTGGGATGTATTCGAGTAAGAAATTAAAGGAGTACGGCATAAAATGTGTTTCTATTTGTCGATAAAAGTTTGGTCGTTGGTGAATTTGCTCGCGGTTGAATGTTTCTCAGGTCTGTCGGCAGCGGCGGGCATCGGGGTGGACGACCTCCGGAGGCTGTGCATTCTCAGGATGAGTTTCGTTAAGGGCTGGGGGCCCGACTACCCCCGCCAGAGCATCAAGGAGACCCCCTGTTGGATCGAGATCCACCTGCACAGAGCTCTGCAGTTACTGGACGAGGTTCTGCACACTATGCCGATAGCAGACCCACAACCTCTGGACTGAGCTTTCTGCAGCATGAAGCATGAAGAAGCCCCCTCGGTGCGACAGGCAAAAACCAAACCAACGACCTTCAGGAGCTTCAGTTCACCGCCCTGGTTTTACCTGCTCAGCAGGTTTGAGACGAAAATGAGCCAAAGATGCATCAGACACATTTTTAAACATTTTTGATTGGTGAAAACTGGAATGATGAGTTCTTTGATCACGGAAGGACGTCACTTATAAATACAGTTACAAAAGTGGCCCATTGAATTTAGAACGCACCCCCAAATGCTCGGCATCGACGGAGTCCGCGAGCGGCAGCCTCCTGTCAGGCATCGGTTTTACTGAACCGTCCTAGGACGGCTGTGGGATGAAGAATCCAGCGTCTGGACACCAGAGGGAAACCGGTTACTGGGAGTACAAATAAACAGGTTGTATTGATGTCTGTCAAACCAAAGTACTGATAGTTCAAACAAGCTGTGTAAATGAAAGTACAATGTTCAGACTCCGAGCTTTGACTCAGTTACCGGTACTTTCATTTGAAAGCTTCACGTTTTCACTGTCTTTTGTCATACGTGAGTCTTTTTTTTCCATTCTAGGTAGGATGCAGATGAACTGTTTCTGTCCACTGATGACGTGGAAAGGGAATGTTTGTTTACCGTCGTCATTTGGCTGTTGGCTTTGTGCTCTGTCTTGAAGCGTAGCCAACGCGACAATGGAGAATTACTGAAGTATGTCTGTTGACTTGCAGCCCACAGATATACTACTTGATCCCCATCTCTTTGTGTACAGTTTACTAATATAAAGAAGAGAGCTTCCTAAAAATACTCGCTCGTTTCCTTGGTTTTATTGTTACTTTGATCTGTTTTACATTTTTTTAGCACTTTACATTGTGTCTTGTATTAATTCAGTAACCTTTTGTTGAGGTGGGTGTCCTGCAATGTAGATAAGGGAGTGGATATGTTGGTTTGTATTTCATGTACGAGCGTTTGCTTGGGAATCATGGATTATTCTCCATTTCGATTGCAGTTTTTCTTTATTTTTAATCCATGGAAATGTTTTTTTTTTAATGCATGATAAATTTGAGTTTGCATGAAAGTTTATGAAAAATAGGCCCCATTTATCTTAATTTTTTTTCTTCCCCTGCTCCTAAAAATTGGGTGGCTGAGGACACGGGACAGAAACTATAGTAATAATTGATGTAAATGATCCAACTAAATTCTACAAACGTATTTAATGAGGCAAACTCTTGATGAATGCAGCTGGGACACCTTCTGTGAGGTACGGTAGTTCTGTAAAGCCTTTGATGCTGTGATGCATGCGCCCGGCTAGATTAGAGCCCCCACTGCTTCTTTCAATGTCATTTTAGATTCCACAGTTGATTCAGGCATCAAATTAATTTATGTGCAAACATCAGGGTTTTTTTTCTGGCCAATTGACCCGCTTAAAAATGTGTTTATGTTCCGAAACAGGTATGCTGGTTTTTAGAAAGTGCTCTTTTGGTGAGTTCCTGATGAAATAAAGACAATGTTTGCTTATAATTACCGGTAGGTCATTTTTGTCAAAGGAACATGATCCACGGGCTGCATTTCTCTGAATAATCTCCATTTCACTGTAATTTGACTTTTATGATTCACAAGTTTTGTACAACAGGGAATTCTAGTCAGAATTTGATTAATTTGTACGATTACGCTTTTGTTTAGCTGAATAGCAGGAGGTCGATTGTATGTTACAGAAGGTCATTCTGTTTTAAGGGAGATGTTTTTATATTACGAGCAGGTATTATAGGACCCCCCCAAAGACACAACCCAAATGGGATGATGTTGACTACTACTATTGTAGTTCTGTCGGAAATAAAACCAAGTGGCATTCTAGAAGTGCTGACCTGCTGATTTTGTCAAAGGGTTTATCAGTGGGTACCATTAGACACCTTTTTCTCCCACAGCAAATACTTTAACATGTCATTCCAGAAAGGGAAATGGTGCATTAACACTATTGATGGCTTATAATTCCATTTTGATGAGGAGACAGCAGAACCTGATGGCGTGCATCCCCCACATTGCTTTACTACAAAATACTGCTGTGAAAAAACAGCGGCCGGATCCTTGCAGCATGTGAAGAGTGCGAGGAAAATGCCACCCCAGTGAAGCATTCACAAGCAACGTGGCTTTAAATGAAACAATCTTTATTAAGGAACTTTAATATCAGAAAAATAAAACTCTTAAATTCTCTTTACAGCAAATATATAATATCAGTGCTTTGGCCGCAATAACTTAAAAGGCCATTATAAAATATAGTCTGCTTTTAAACTCCAGACTCAATTTGAAGAATTGATCTGCCATAAGACTCACCTACATATACAAAACAAAAGTGTAGTAAAAATTAGCAAAAACTTGGTACAACTGTTGGTACTTGGAACTATCGGTACAACTTAACAATATATGTAGCTATTTATATAGTTGGTCTAAGATACATTTTACAGCATACCGTTCTTAATTTGGTGGCGTACAGACATGGCAGGCAGCTTGAATCCTTGGCCTTTTTACAGCTGCGGTGATCTTTTACATTGGCGGTACATTGTGAAGACATGCTTTGTGATGCACATTCCTTTTTCCACTACATTAAACAGCAGCCATCAATCCTATAATCAATACTGTCAACTAAAAGCTAGACTACAAGCAGATAGCACTGATACTCTCCTGCAACAGTTCTAGGTTTCCAGCACTTTTCATTTAGTCACTCTGAGGAAAGTAAAAAAAAAAAGAATTAAAATCTTATTGTAAACATTTTAATATAGATATATATATATATATATGAAATGTAACAAAATAAAAATGTCTATCAGTCATCATCAGTAATATTATTGAATACATAACAATAAAAGTCCATAGATTCATGTCAATAAACTGAGGTTATTGCATCCCCTCAGAAAGTAAGAGAACAGAGCGATAGGCTCCTTGTAGATCTGAGAGAAGTCAAATGAACGGACGGAGAGAAGACCAGAGAAGGCAGAACCCAAGTGTTTGGTGGGGTTTGTTTTGTTTTTGCACTTCTGAGAATCGTTAGGTTCACTTGGGGAAACAGAGCGAAGTGATGGGATAACTCAAATACTGTTCACAGCCGGAATGCGAGAGACTCCAGTCCAATGTCCACGTGGTAAAACAACAGTATTGACCTTATGTAGTGTAAGCACAACGCAGTCCGATGGAATCATTCCAGCTGCCTTCCCCTTCCAAGTGTCCTTTAACTTGTTCAATCCCGAGAAACAAAGTCTTAGAGATGCCGTTTAAAGCTTGGATTTGAGATGACGTCCCGACTATTTTACCCTTAATGGGTAGACGCGTGTCAGAAATCCCATCGAGTCGGGGCAACGCTGTGCTTAGTCGGGCACAGAACAAATAAACAAGTAAGACGTGTACCATTGTAAAGGCTCCAATGCATTATAGCAGGAAATCAACATGTTTTTTAAACTGTAGAAAACAGAAGTGTGTCTCTTTCTACAAACTTAAGCCCAAGGTCGTTTGCGTGCCGAAATTACAATTTATTTACAAAGTGACTCCTCAAACAGTTGGAATACTAAAAGAGTTTTGCATAGGCTTGGCAGACGAGAACAAAAAGAAGTCCAATGGTAGCCTTGGACTCAGGTTTTCCTTCCTGGTCGAGTTGTTCTGCCGACTACTTATTACAAACCCAAGAAAATGGCTGCAAAAAGACGCCAAAGGGGTAAAACCGGGTCTAATGAAAGAAAGAGATCCTAAAAGATGGCTGGTTGACTTTAAGGAGGCTATTCCAGATTAAATCAGTCTTCAAAGTTCATTAACATCAGCTATTTCGGCTCTCGTGTGGAGTTTAATGAGTAACTATACTTTTATCATCCACTAAAGTGTCTGCAGTGAAGGGGGGGGAATGTTGTTTTAGGCATCAGCTGTGCATATCTTTCTAGACAAAGAGCAGCACCCCCTGACCAAAAAATATAAGTGAAGTTAAAAAACAAAAGATCAAAATGAGGATAACAGGAGCTCAACAGATAAAAAGAAAAGCAAAGAACAACTTCCCTGTGATATAACCTTTGTTCCACTAAGATACACCAGAGATTGGACTTTGACAAATACATTAAGACCTCGGTCTATCGGCTTGTGATTTTTAAAGCAAAAGTCCTGTCAATTATTTAGAGGCTTTCGAAAAAGGCCACAAGTTTTGTTTCAAGACAGATGGACTCTGCATGCCACCCCCCCCCCCCCCCACGTTCTAGTTGCTCCTTTTCGTTTGCGCCAAACGGAATCAGGCACAGGTTTACGTAAACATTTTTTTTAAAGTAAAAATGGAAAGATATATCCTGGTACAAAAAAAAATAAAAAGGAGTTACATACTTGTATTCAATCCAGGAAACAAAGAAACCTAATGTTGCCTTTGGAGTGTTCTATTCTTCGTAGCAGCAGGTCTGACCCACTCTGTGGACGCGTTTCCAAATGTTAATACTGATGCTCAGAAACTCACAATTACAATTTGAGCATGTCAAAAGTGAATCCTGTTACTGGTAACCTCCCGAGCCCAAATTATCTGAGGCGCTGCATTTGCCATAATAATGTGGCGCGTGTGCATCGTATCCAGTTTACTATAATAGATATAAGATAATCGATTTCTCTTGTAACCAGGAGATTACTATTAATCAATACATATTCACAAAGTAGAACTCGTATATAAACAATTGGTTTCCTGCCATGAACAAAACAATAGAGGCAATGAAAGTGGGCCATATTTGAGCCGATATTAAAATCAAAAACAGCACCCCAAAAAAAATACAATAAAATAAAAATGGATAAAATGCACGAGATGTAGAAAGAAACTGAAATAATTCAAAGTACGCTAAAATATTATAACAAAAAAAAAAAACAGGAAGGCTGAAGCTTGTAGGTGTTTAGGGGGGGGAAAGTGAAACAAAAATTAGGAACTAAAAATACGTCCATCTCCCACTCCGCCCAATGCTACAGAGGTTTTTCCAACCCTCCCCATTGATAAATCAAGTTAGAAGAATTCACAATATCAGGCTGAACACCCGAACCCACGCTCTGAATACAGATCATTCCTCATTCCCCTATTGTTCCTCACCTTTGACAAAACAGGTGGACAAAACAGGTGCAAGGACAAATCCAGACACTGATTTGGGGTCACTTTTGTAATTCCCCCCACAAATTGTAATCAGTTGGAAGTGTTGGGGGGGGGGGGGGGGGTCGCTGATCCCTCATCAGGAATCAAGTTAAATGAATTAAAATCACATATTGCGGAGCTGAATGGCTTGTGTGACCGGAGACAGGCACACAGGACACGCAGCATCTGGACCCTGGCAAATGTGGGTGGCGCAATCCAAGCAAAAGAGGTTGTGGCCGCAGGGAACCAAGGCAGCGATCACCTGACTGTCCATGCAGTGGATGCACAGCTCCTGTCCTCTCACCGTCGAGCTGAGCCCCGGTCGGTAGGAAAGGGACGATTCAGGAGGAGAGGACGAGGAGGAGGCAGTGCTCTCGCCGGAAGAGGAGAAGGCCGAGCTGTAGGAGGGGAACCTGTGAGCGTCGAGGGTCGCGGCCGAGCCGAGGGGCCCTCGGTGGACACGCTGGGCCTTCGGGTGCTCCAGGGCCTCTGTTCCAGAGACGGTGGGGGAAAGACGAGGCGTCCCAGGCTGACTGATCTGGAGACATCCACAGCAAGAGTCAGACCACACCGGCATACAAAAAGGAATTGCTCTCGCCAAGCATGACCTACCTGAGATTGGCAGGCTTCAAACCCCTGGTGGGGTTGGTTATCCACGAAGGGACTCCAGACTTGTGGCTGCAGCCCCGGGTGCGACGTTTGGGCGGTGGAGATGGTCAACGGGTCGAACCCCGACGAGGAGCCTCCGCCTCCCAGGCCGACCAGCTCCTCAGACCCCACGGCAAGAAGACTCTCGCCAAACCAGAAACTTGCACTGCCGCCGCCGTGGCCGCCGTTGTTGTTGTTGTTGTTAGCGTTGGCGTTGAACACGCAGGTCGGGCTCGAGTCGGCCATTCGATTGGCATCTCCGTTGCCGTGGAACGAGTCGGCCGAGCTGCAGCCGCTGCCCAGGGAGCTGGAGCTGTCATTGCGGTAGGTGGAAGACATCCTGGCACCGGCGTTAACGTTGCCGTTCATCCTCTGAGCACCATTGATGCTCATCACGCCGCCGCCGCCGCCACGACCAGCCGGCGACGATGCCCCCGCGCGGAGCCAGCCAGCCTCCCCCAACCCGACCGCTAACGCAGAGGCATCGAAGCTGACATCCGTCCCATTGAACTGAAAGTCGTTGTTGTCTGCGCCAGGAGCCTCGACGCCTCCACAGGTTCCTGTACGGAGGGCGATGTGCGCCTCGATCTCATCCCTCGCCCGATCCACGTTCTCTGGCATCCCGGTGACCTCGAACACTGGCTCTTTGTCGCGACTGGGAGTCACGATGTAAGTGTGGGTCTGCTGTTGGATACGTTTGATGGTCGCCCCTGAAAGACGTGAAGACAAGACAAGACACCTTTCTTAGTCGAGAAACTTTCAGGCGAATCTTTCCGAAGAAATGCACATCGAAGCGCAGCAAACGGAGAAAACGGAACGTGTAAAGAAAATATTGTTTTTTAAAAGAAATTCGTGATACTGTAAAAAAGACAGAAAGGAGAAAAACACACACACAAGGGTTCTAGTGTGAATAGCTCAGATCACACGTTCATATTAATCACTATTTAATGACTTGCCTTTCCTTTTAATGTGTGGTTACATAGTAATCCATTAAAAACAGAAGCACGGACACAAATCCTGAAGTAGAATAAATATCGACTTGCCACAATTGAAGCATAAAATTGGTAAAAAGAAAAAAAAAATTTTTTTTTGAAGAAGAATAAAATTCCACAAAGCTTATTTATCGTGTTTGGAACAGCACATTATTACCTTTCAAACCCATTTACCACCTCCAGCCTAATGACACATGCGTGAGTACTGAAGTTCAAACCATCCCCAGTGCCGTCGGACATGAAGGTGGTAACATCTCCAGGGCAAAAGGTGAAAGAATAGAGTGAAATGTTACCATGTTTCTTCCGATGTCTTACACAACTTAATTTTGTTGACCTCCTTTCTATACCTGAATTGTAGAAATATGTCCTTTTTTCTGTTCAATCTAAAAATAACATCACCATAAATGCCGTGCTTGGAATGCTATGAACTGCCTTTTCGACATGATGTGAAGGGATCAGTGCAGAAAGCACATCCTCTGAGAACACCAGGACTTCTAGACCCACCTTTCGGACCCACAACCAGCCCCACAACGCGATACGGTACCCGCACCTGGAGGGTTGAAATGAGAAACAAAATTCAATCAACAAACAGCCAAAAAGAGAAGCTAAATAAATAAATAAATCTCTAACACTAAGCAAAACCCTCACCGACCTGAATGGTTGTCTGCCCGGGTAAAGAAGGGGTCCCCGGACCGGTTGTAGCTGACAGGGGGCCCGTCTTATTCCGAGAAGCTCTGATGAGTGAAAAATGTTCGGCAGCGGACAGGATCTCCCTCTTCGCCATGGCAACATCTTCTTTGCGTCCCGTCACAAGAAAGACGGGCTGCTCTCCCCTCACTGGCGTCTTAATGTACGTGTTCGTCTTGGCCCGAAGTGCCTTTATCTTACAGCCTTGTCAGGGGGAGGGGGGGGGGGGGGGGGGGGTCAGATTATTTTGCTATTAAAGTTTAATTTACCACATTACGTAACACACAAGCTTTGATAGTCAATAACTCCCAGCTATTAAAATAAAAACATGTGCATGTGCAATATTAGTAGGCAAGTAGTCACTAATGGCAATTAAAAGTAGCAATGCTTTTAAATTAAATATTAATTTCCGCTCGACCATTACCAGAGCCATTTCCTGTTGTTGTCAAGGCTGCGGTCCAACCCCCCCCCCCCCCCCCCCCGGTGACATCATCAAACCTTCAACGACCGGTGGCGCTGACCCAGTTAAGACAAGAAAGAGCTAAGCTAATTACAGCTAGCTGCTTTCAAGCTAACGCCGATTCCTGCACGAAGATGTAGCGTTTTACTCACAGATTAGGGTTATTGTAGATTTGTTTATATGTTTAAATTATTTAACCAGTCACATGCCCAATAAATAACATAAATAAATGAAAATAACTCGACTGTTAAATGCTCAGAGCACGACAACTTGTGAGCCAAGTTATTATTCTTGCGGTGAAATAAACCGCAATTAAAACACCAGCTTTAGCTTTTGTAGAGACTTTCCGTTTTTATATTTTCTACCTTTTTTGTGACAAGTCACTTAAATGTCGGTCGAGACGTCTGGCGTCCTGTTGATAATCGTTGTGTTCAGTTAAACTCGATTTTGTCCTGAACGCCATTTCCTTTGACAACATTCCCGTCCAATCAAGTTGCTTCAAAGTCCCCAATAACTTGAAACAGAGTCCGATAATCACTCACCCTGCCTCCCGACGATCTCCGCGACATGCTCGGAGCTCGGAACGGCCACGCATTCCGTCGTGTTGACGCTCTTACGACGATTCAACAGCGACGCCTCGGCCTCGTAGCCCAACTCCCCGTGCGCGGCCGGCGGCACCATCGCCATGTTGTTCGACGACGGCGGGGCGCCGCCGCCGACCACAGCGTCCTCCAGTTCGTCCCCGTTGTACAACAACACCGTCTCGACGTGCGGCGACTCCAGCCCGGACGGCATTAAGGAGCCTCCCGGGCCCGGGGGGAGGTGTCGGTGAAGGTGGGCCTGAGCTAGCAGCGGCTTACCGGCGCAGCTCGAGGAGTCGGCCGCAGCCTCGGGCTCCTCGTCCCCCGAGGTCGGTCGGTGCAGCGGCAAAGGTTTCAGGTCGAGAACCGTCCCGAGGAAGTTGTAATGAGAAGCCGCTTGGAGGTGGTGGCGGTGAAAGGAAAGACTCTCGTCTGCGTGCTCGGAGATCTGGCTCTGGGTGCCGTGGTGCTCCTCAAGGCCCGTACCGGCAAAAGCGTGCACTAGCGGCGGTGGGACCTCAGACTCTCCCTCGTCGCCCTCCAGCAAAGACGTGCTGCTAGGCATAATGGAAACCTTTAATAATAATGTCGCCTACAATGATAATGGTTCGAATTCGTCTTAATTTACAAACAGCGACCAGCGCCTGTTGGTTGAAATGTGTTGGCTTTTGTTTTGTCTTCCCAGCTGCCCCATCCAGCCCTCCCCAGTCCCCACACTGTAATCTCGTAGTGCTCGTTCACGCGAGACTTTGTTTGTGAATAAATTAAATAATAATACTGTTACGGGAAATACAAACAGACCTCTGTTGCTTTGAATTATGGGGGTTGGGTTTCATCCGCGCGTCCCTGGTTGTCATGGTAAAACACCTGAGCACTCAGGGCTTTCCAGACCACATCTTGTTAGCCGGTAGCCACGTAACAGTGTATTGAAGAAGGAGGCGCTCTTCCCGTGGATGTGGCCGTGGCTCACGTGATCTCAACTGGCCCCTCCTATTATCTTTTGACCAATAAAACAAAGCAGAAGGCGGGCTTTTACAGATGACAGCCAATGCCGTGTCACGTTTGTAATACGTTTCTCAGCGCTATCCGCCGGGCGAACGCTGCGTGGTAAGTAGCTAATAATGATTGAAAGAAAGAATCGCTTCAGCAATATCAATATTTCATTTTACTGTATTTTAGTGACCACAAAATGTCTAATAGACAAGACTACATTAGATGTAGGAAATTGTTTTTAAAAAAAATCAATTGATCTTTCTGTCTCAAACACAAAGGACAGCCGGCTAGCTATTTAGCTTTAAGCTAACAACTTGTCGCTAGTTCATGTCCGGGTTTGCGGTGTCACCATTTGTCTTCATCTGTTTCCCAATGGCGATATTGATTTTACGTTGATGTGTGTGAATATTTATCTCGGCAGGTCTGCTCGGGTTTTTATTTCGGAGCTTGAGTTTCGATCTTCAGGATGTCCGGATCCTATCGAATGCTGCTGCGGGTGCTGTGGGCCCAGCTGCTCTGTGGGTGGGTGCTGGGCTCTGAGCTAACTTTTGAGCTACCGGATAACGCCAAACAGTGTTTCTACGAGGACATCATCATCGGCACAAAGTGCACGCTAGAGTTTCAGGTGCGTGTGTATTCTTTCGGCACAAAATCATCCGTCCCTCCGGGATAGTACTTTTTTTTTTTTTTTAACTGTAAGCAGAGATCAGAATTCTCCCTCAAACTGCTTTTTTTGGTTGGTATATTATTAAATTGATGTCTCTGCATGTCTTCACGTTTTCCTAGGTGGTGACCGGTGGCCACTATGATGTGGACTGTCGTTTGGAAGACCCAGATGGCACGACACTTTACAAGGAAATGAAGAAGCAATATGACAGCTTTACCTTCACAGCAGCCAAGAATGGCACCTTCAAGTTCTGCTTCAGCAATGAGTTTTCCACCTTCACGCACAAGACGGTTTATTTTGACTTCCAGGTCGGCGATGACCCTCCACTCTTCCCTAGTGAGAACAGAGTCACTGCTCTCACCCAGGTAAATGTTCTGTGAGATTCCAAGAGATTATACATTTGCCTCTATATTGTCTTCTAGCCGGTTTGGCATTGATATGGTCTATATATTAATAGTCTGAGGTCACGATCTGGTGACTTGTAAGGCCCAAACATCACAGGCAGAAGTCACTGAAACAGTGACGTTGCATTTGCTTGGTGTGCTGATGTGTTTTGTGTCTGAATAACGGCCTTTTAATCCACTGCATAGTTTGTTCAGGCTTGAAAGGAACAATTTTGCAATGACTATTGAATTATCTTTAGAGCCAAAAAAGACCATCAAAATAATTTCCAAATATACATTTATTTACACAAGCTGATTTGCATACATATCTATTGTCTGAGCATGTGGTTCTTTCAACAGCTGGCTCACTCTTACATCCAACACACAGTATTTACATTTCATATTAGTGCATATATATTTTTGGCTTCTGCAAATTCCCAGCTGAGCTCCACCTACTGTTAACCTAAAAATAGGATTAATCTACCTGTTACAATTTAAAGATGTGTTTAGGCGTACTCGGCGTTAGATATTGATCCTGTGTTCTTGTCCTAACAAGCGTTTGGAGTTTGAACTGAAATTACTGAATAATTGGAACCTGAAGTTAAAGGTGAATACTACATTATAATAGTTTATTGCCTGCAGAGTTTCTTCATGAAAAAGGCAGCATGAATGTAACCTTCTTTTGCTAACTCTAGATTGTGTTTGTTAAAATCCTCTTGTTGGTTTATTTCCAATCGTAGTTCTAACATCTTGCAATGGCCTTTGCCTCTGTTTTGATACAATTTGCAGATGGAATCAGCCTGTGTGTCCATCCATGAGGCTCTAAAGTCAATCATTGACTACCAGACACACTTTCGCCTCCGTGAGGCCCAGGGACGCAGTCGGGCCGAGGACCTCAACACCCGCGTTGCCTTCTGGTCAATTGGAGAAGCCATTATCCTTCTGGTGGTCAGCATCAGTCAGGTGGTCCTGCTGAGAAGCTTTTTCTCCGACAGGAAGACCACCACAACCAGGGTCGGATCGTAACCCCGTCTGAGTCTTGGCGTCTGACCCATCACTTTATTTGTCTCTACCTTGTGTTATGTGCTTAGAGTGAGTCAGAATATCAGCGCTAATGTGAATTGTATCACAGCAATCTTCCAGATCTGTAAAAGCCAACATGATCTTCATTCAGCTCTGGTATTCTCACAAATCGTATGCACCATATGTCTTGAGCAAAAAAAAAAAAGAAATGTGTTTCAAATGTTTTGGAGGGTTTCAAGAGCGAATCTCCAGAAAGGCTTGCTTCTGTTACTTGTAACTACAATGCCCACTTTGGAGACGGTTCGTACAGCTGGTCATATAGTCAAAGTAAACTCTGAGATCCTAACATTTTTGAACTTTTTAAATGTGTTCTCGTTGTACTTTACTTCACCCCTTGTCAACTCGTACCCTCTTACTTTGATGACTTCCATCTACAGTACAAAGTGTGCAATGAAATAAGCAAGGTAGAGGAAGTTGTAACTAAATGTGTCATTTAGGGAACAGTAAGTCTCTTAAATCTCACTGACAAAGAAAAGTACATTTTAGTTATTCCTAAACCTCACTAGCAGGTTCTGTTAAGCGAGAAATAATAGATGTGTTTGAGTTTCAGATCTTGGTCTTTTTCGATGGGCCATTAGAAGGAAGTGTGCTGGACAGAGTCATCATCAAATAAAGTAATAGATTGAAGTGTTTTGCATTTGGTTGGAAGGAACTAATTTATAGATGGGCTCATTTTAATTATTGCAGCAAATTCCTGCGATAGGTCAGTTTTGTCCAGTTTAGAGACTGGAGTAAACCCAACAATTTCACCACACTTATTTGAAAAAAAAAAAAAAAACATACAAATATGGCTAGGGGGAACTTATTCCATCTGTGTGACTTCAAAACAATATTTTATTGTTTGAAAATAACACTTTGTGTGTTGAGGGGCAATTCAAGTAGTTTTAATTGCCTGTCAGTGGTTGTGTTATATCTGTTTGAAGTGTAACAACTTATTTATCTTGTGGAATAATTTTATCTTCTTGGTGAGTCTTGGTAAGTCACTGCTTGGAAATAGATGCTTGTAATTTGAAATTCTATCTTATTGACTACTCATCAGAGCTTATGTCTGTTTTCCTTCATATTCAAATTAGCAATACTGGAAAACATTTTTGTCGTGCATGTTGGATTCTTAAGGAAGCTCTTCATGCATACATGTAGGCTTAGGTCAACCTTGTTTGACGTCAGCTGGGAATTACAGGCTTTCTTTCATCATTGCTCTGTCCTTAATTTCTTGTACAGATTTGTTTGAAACCCAAACTACTCGTGTCAAGTCATGAGCTCGTCTATAGACATTTCTCGGTTTGCAAGCATCCATACATGAAACCAACCAGATCACAAATGTAGAACATGTTATATAATATGACCATTTTGGAAAACTGCTTTGGATTAGTTTTTGCACAAAATTCACTGAAGAATTCAGAAATGTGTTTCTTTGACTTCATATGTTTGTATTGTTCACTTGATTGCAAACCTGTGTAAAGCAACTAGATGCTCTATTGTAAATGCAACTCGTTCTGGATAATTTTTCCCGTGTTAAGCTTGGCCCTCGTGTCTGTTGTCATTTTTGTGCATTGTAAATACACAAAAATACATTTTGCATTTCTTGGGCGCTTTTGAACACAAATTCTGCTCTAAGGCATACATGGAACTTCTCAAGTTCTTGGGATGGTTGAATAAAATATGTGATAAAATGACGACGAGTGCTTTGATTTGTATCCCATGCAATTCATCCCCTTGTCATTCTTGCCATTTCCTGTAGGGGGTGACATAATAAAGGCCATGACAGCGGATTTGAGATCCAGTCAGTATTTCATAATATTTTTAAACCCTACAGATATGAGTTAGTTTACCATCCGTAGTAGTTTATGTTTAAGTCCCACAAATGTATAAAAATAAATTATATTTTTAATGGCTTTTGATTGGCTACGTAAACGTCAAGCAACGCTGTGATTGGTCGTCTACGCGTCAATCATTTTCGTCGGTAGAGAAAACGAGACTGCGACGAGCTCGCGATTTGTCCGAATCTGAGTCGTGATCATCCGGTCGTGCCCGTGGGTGGATTTCCTTCCCGGGTTGCGTTAGCTTTCTGTTTGGACGATCATTTCCGCTCTTTTGGGGTTTTCCATTTTTGGTTCGTCGTCTTTGTGAAGGAAAGGCGCCTCAGATTGGGGGT
The DNA here is from genome assembly GCF_040956055.1 of Brachionichthys hirsutus. Lineage (NCBI taxonomy): Eukaryota > Metazoa > Chordata > Actinopteri > Lophiiformes > Brachionichthyidae > Brachionichthys > Brachionichthys hirsutus. Next base: position 165,050 of record NW_027180374.1, on the reverse strand, counting down.
TTGGCCGCTTCTTGTTTGGCCGTACCAGAGACTGAATGTATTTTTCCTGGCTAAACTAGCATTAGCACGTCACGGCCGGGGGGTGGATTCCTGTCGCTTCGGCCCTCTGGAAGTAAATCTAAGTCACGGAGGATGTTGTGGAATAATGTCAAGCACAGGAAGGAGACCTAAAAGGAGGGCGCTTACGGGGGGAGAAATGTCAGTGGATAAGTACCAGCTGGACGATAAATAGAGGCGTCAAGCTAGCTAAGCGGAGCTAGCCGGTTAGCTAAACTGGGCAGGGAAGTTGAGCCACATTGCTAACTCAACAGATGTATTATCGGACCAAGGGTCGCCTCAAACGACGGAGTTATTGATAGATATTCACGAGGAGGAGGAGAGTTTATTTGTTTTAAATGCGGTGTATAGGAAGTTACGAATTGCTGTTGGGTTTTTTTGTTTTTACAAAAATGTACTCGTTTACGATGAGCTAGTGTTTCGGGGCTTGTTGTAAACAAAGGCTCCCGAGCTCCGCGCTGCAGTTGACGCCATTGCCTTTCCCGACACAGCGAAACCGACTGCTGGGAATGGATCTGAAAACGGCCGTTTTTAACGCCGCCAGGGACGGCAAGCTCCGTCTGCTCCAGAAGCTGCTGGAGAACAAAGATGGACGCGACGTCACCAAGTTGATGGGCGAGAAGACCAACGGGGCCACCCCGCTGCTGATGGCCTCCCGGTACGGCCACCTGGACCTGGTGGAGTACCTGCTGGAGTGCTGCAGCGCCTCTGTGGAGGTCGGTGGCTCGGTGAACTTCGACGGGGAGACCATCGAGGGGGCCCCCCCTCTCTGGGCCGCCTCGGCGGCGGGTCATCTGAAGGTGGTTCAGTCCCTGCTGGGCCACGGGGCCGCCGTCAACAGCACGACGCTGACCAACTCCACCCCCCTGAGGGCGGCCTGCTTCGACGGGCACCTGGACATCGTTAGGTACCTGGTGGAGCACAGAGCCGACCTGGAGGTGGCCAACAGGCACGGGCACACGTGTCTCATGATCTCCTGCTACAAGGGCCACAAGGACATCGCGCAGTTCCTGCTCGAGAGGGGCGCCGACGTGAACAGGAAAAGTGTGAAAGGTGAGAATCCGCAACAGCCAAACGGTGACCCCCCCCCCCCCCCCGGGGGGTGGGCAAGGTCATTTAGGGCCACATCAGCATGATGGCTGCCCTCAAAGGGCCGGTTGTAACGGTGGCGCAGTGTGAATGTAACTAAATGTAGTGTAACATAAATGTAACTAGTCTTTAACATGCTGCTACCCCCCCCCCCCCCCCCCCCAGCCTCTGTTGGCACCAAGATGACTTAAAACGTTCCGGGCGGACCTTGATGACATTTTCAGGAAATGTTGGGAACAGGTGACGATCCAGAAGAGATCAATCAACAACCAAATTTATTTGAGTAAATGATAGTAGATGATAAATAAAAATATCATCCAACACAAGTTATGACATTACCTTTGTTCAAAACTCTTTTGTCATAGTTGAGAGGGGAAGAACTGCAGAACAGCCAACAATTGAGAGAGCTGCTAAGAACGGATGTAGCATTTTACAAAAACAAATGTCGGCACACAGCTCTCGCGGGCCGCAAAAAATGACATGGCGGGCCACATTTGGCCCCCGGGCCTTGAGTTTGACACATATGGGTCGACCTCTTATTGATCTAAGTCTAAAGGTTATTTGTGGCGTTTATTGTCGCCTTGCAGATGAAGCTGATTCATTAATTTTTTTTTTAAACTTGCGTCTAGAATCCACTTTTAGATTAATTTGCGGCTGATGCGTCTTTAATTTAAAAAAATATACAGGACTAAGCAAAGACGCTTCTGTCCTATGAGAGAGCAGGAAGTGCTGACAAACGGGCTCGACTGCAGCAGGTGTGATGATCTCGTAAGCACTATTACGCACCCGTTCTTATCTGGGCTGTGTTTTCCTTAAGAGCTGAACAAATAGGAATGAGGTATGATACTCACTATGACGCAGTGAAGGTCCAAAGGCGTAAGCAGATATAAAAAATAATAATTAAAGTCATGGTGAAGCCGTCACATCTGCCTGAACTGTTAAAAAAAAAAAGTCGTGATCTGCTGTCTTGCTTTTGATAAAATATTTATTAATGAGTGGCCTCAAATCCCAGGTGTGTAGTATTTAATCTCTAAATAATCTGGTGGTGTTTGCTAGAGGTTGACCAATGGATGGACATTCCAAAGCCAACAAAAGAAGCGGTTTAGAGCAGGAGGGAAAAAGTCTAAAGATAATGCCTCTTTTACAATAGCCCCCCCACAGAAACACAAACGTGTACACGGCAGCTAAAGCAGTAAAAGTCAGATCATTCAATCAAATCTTGAACTGATGCACTATTAGTCAGCAGTTTTTTGTGGGGTCCGTTATTCTCAAATGTTATAATTTCAATTGAAGAGCGGACTGGTGGAGACTGAATCCGTGCAGTGACTTCTAAAAAGACAAAGGATTGTCTACAGAACCATCTTTAATTTCATCTGTTCCCCGCAAGGCTAGAAATGTGAAGGGCAAAGCGACTGGTGGCAGAAGGTCCTCTCCCGCTGTAAATAGAAATAAATTAAAACTTAAATGCGGATACTTTAGTGAATTTCCATTATTATATTATTTCTACCCCAAAATCCTGCGCTTTGGACTTTTAAAAGTACGTCTAGATTCTCTTCGTAAGCAGTTTCAAAGGCTAATCCTTATTGGAAAGGATTACATAAATTCCTAGACTAACTTGTTTTGTGAGTGAAAGTGAATTTACTACTCAAACAAAGCAAAATGCATTTCTTAAAACTATTGATTTAAGTTCAGCACTTAACCATAGCAGAAACCGAATTTGTTCTGCACGTGTTGGAAAATATGATCCTACAAATTAAGGACTTTTGGTTTGGCTAAAATTTGAACGCAATATTATTGATCCCCTCAGAAAGAAAAGAAAATCAGCTCTGGTGGCATCTGGTATCCACTGTGACGAATTTACCACATGTTGAGTAAATGTTTTAACACTGCAGAGGAGCAAACGGTATTCATTATCTAAAAACCAACTATTGAACATGTTAAAGAAACATATCCATACTGCCACAGTCTCGTATAGCATCATATGCTTTCAGGTTCAGTCCTCCATTGATGCACGAGGTATACTTGCTAGAAAAGATGTCAGTGGTGACAGAGACGGGCTGTTAAAGACTCCTAATTTCAGAATCCTAGCATTTAGCGGTGCTTTATTTCAGGTCTCGTAACTTGAGCAAACGCATTAATAGCGGATTTGATGAATGCTCTGCAGGTTAAAGTTGTCAAAATGATCAGAGACGTTTCTGCTCGGTTTTCGTATGAACTGAACTTAAGAGGGAATCTCTCACCCTGAATTTAGTTTCATTGCTGGCAAATATGTGCAGGGTTCTTGGAGATCCACTTTTAAAACGTCCTCTGTAAAGATTCTGCAACTCCTATTCAATCTCACACAGCAATTGTAATTTTAATTTGACGTTGTATTTAAATGTCAAAAGAAAAGGCCGTAATTTCCAAGCCGAGCAAACTGGCTTGCTTTTTCATCCTCCTTGTGCCAAGAACATTTATTCTTTCATTTCAAATTGCCCAAATGTAGATCATGTATTCAGGGCTGTGAATTCCTTTTGGGAGGAGATAATATTTTATGGAGAATTCATGGGAAAGTGTATTTATGTAGCTGTCGCTGACCTGGAAAGCGTCTACCGTGCTGCGACTATAGCTGGCGTGACCTCTGCTGCACCTGACTGCCTAATCCTGGGGTGGAAGTGAGCGTGTAAGAACTTGATGGCAGCATCCGCACCAACCCTAATCTTGGTGTCATCTGATCTGCAGCCATTTTTAAATGTACTACAAGAGGAAGGACAGGGTGGTGTGTGTGTGAACAGCTGGCTGGAGCTCGATGTAGAAGCGAATGTTACTTTTAACGAGTTTATCGTTATCTATGGTATTAGTCGGTAGTTGTGCTAATAGTAACGCGAACTTGAGTTTCTAATGCCCCGCCCTCTGTTCGCAGGCAACACGGCGCTTCACGACTGCGCAGAGTCGGGCAGTCTGGAGATCATGCGGATGCTGCTGCAGTTTGGCGCGTCCATGGAGCAGGACGGCTATGGCATGACGCCCCTGCTGTCCGCCAGCGTCACGGGCCACACCAACATCGTCGATGACCTCACAATGCGCCACCAGGTGAGGGTACAAAGAGTAGTTGGACATCAGGGATTTGTGGGTCATTATTGGGCTTTTATACGAGTAAGGTGATGCGTCTTCACATCTCTAGACTGGTCGCCTGGAACGCGTTGATGCTCTGGAGCTCCTGGGAGCCACGTTTGTGGACAAGAAGAGGGATCTGCTTGGAGCTTTGAAATACTGGAAGAGAGCCATGGACCTCAGGCACATGGACAGTAGCAACATTGTCCATAAACCGGAACCCAAGCAGCTGGTCATGGCGTACGACTATGCCAGGGAGGTGAGTGTTCATTTTAGCCCGTTTCCTCCGGGTGAGGGTGAATCTGTAGGTTTTATTACTGCACATTTGCTCTATTTTGGTAGACGCAGCTCATACTTAATGTTCCTGATCATTCATGTATTGAACAGGATGCTTGACCTGTGAGGTTCTAGTCTTCACTTTAGAGATGTGGCTTGAGACTTTGGCCTTTCTTTAAAAAAAGATACAAAAATCTATTTTGAGAAGAAATAAATGTTCATTCTGGATTAAAATTTACTGGTGGAATTATTGCTGCAGTCCATTATCAGATTTTGAACTTCTTTTTAATCCTCTTCCAAGGTAACAAACGGAGAAGAACTGGATGGGCTGATATCCGACCCAGATGAAATGCGCATGCAGGCGCTCCTCATTCGTGAGAGAATCCTGGGCCCGCAGCATCCGGACACTTCTTACTACATCCGTTACAGAGGTGCTGTCTATGCGGACTCGGGGAACTTTGAGCGCTGTATCAATCTGTGGAAATATGCTTTGGACATGCAGCAGAGAAACCTGGACCCCCTCAGCCCCATGACGGCTTCAAGTCTGCTGTCGTTCGCTGAGCTCTTCACCTTCATGCTGCAGGACAGGGCCAAGGGCCTTCTGGGGACATCGGTGTCATTTGAGGATTTGATGGGGATCCTTTCCAAAAGTGTGTTGGAAATCGAGAGGGCTGTTACACAAAGCGGGCCGATGCCTCCGGACCCTGCCCAGCTCAGCAAGGCCCTGTCGATCATTCTGCACCTCATTTGTCTTTTAGAGAAGGTGCCGTGTACTGCAGAGCAGGACCACTTCAAGAAGGAAACCATCTATAGGTGGGTTCCGCATAATCGTTGTGTAGCAACAAGACGTCTGGAAGTAACACATCTTGGTACTGTATTGGTTTTACTGCGGTTGACCACTCCTCTCCATGGCCTTCAGGTTCCTGAAGCTCCAGCCGTGTGGTAAGAACGGCTACAGTCCTCTACACCTAGCGGTCGACCGCAACACCACCTGCGTGGGCCGCTACCCCGTCTGCAAGTTCCCCTCGCTCACAGTTGCTTCCATCCTTCTTGAGTGTGGGGCAGATGTGAACAGCCGCGATGAAGATGATAACAGGTTTGTATTGTGTTTGTCTTGTTGATTAGGGGGTGTGGCGGTTCACGTGGATGTACCGGATCGGTTTGGTTGTGCGTGTTCGGTTCGGTCCACTTGGTACCGTTTCGGTTATATTATCCTCTTTTTTTCTCGTTGAATTTATTGCTGGTGCGATCTAAGCGCTCCGTGCGGAACTAAAGTCCTGGGTGAGTTTCCGCACGGACGCCTCTGAGTGTCGGACGCTGTTGACTGGGGGAGGCGCGCTAGTAGCTCGCAGGTGTGAGCTACTAGCCTTTTTCTGCTTTTTTTGTACTGAAAATTAACTAAACGGGCCAGAAATTACATTTTATTGTAGCGTTACACAACTACTGTTGATTTAAAAACGAAAAGGCTTATAACATCTCATCTTTTCCAATCCACCAGCCCTCTTCACATCGCTGCATCCAACGGCCACCCAGACATCATGAACTTGCTGATTTCATGCGGGGCTCATTTTGACGGCACCAATGCCTTCAAGCAAACGGCCTGTGACCTCCTGGATGAGAAGGAACTGTCCAGGAATGTCATCCAGCCCATAAACCACACCACTCTGCAGTGCCTAGCTGCCAGGGTCATCATCAAGCACAGCCTCGACTACAGGGGAAACATCCCTGAGAAACTAGAGGCCTTTGTCCTGCTCCACAGATAATGTTAAACAAGATGGAGGAACAGATCGTTGCGCTCCGGGGTTCACTGCCTGATCCATGACGCGCTTTAGGAGCTGGAAGACGAGATTCTCTGTTTAGATTATTAAAATACAAACGTTTTGGAGCCTTTGAACATGAGGATTCAAGGCGACGAATGTTCACCCAGGAGAAACGGAAAGGCTAGCCGATTAAATTGAAGTCGCCGTTTTCATCCTGGAGCCACGAATCTTAACCGTTCCCCGCCCGGTCTGTGGGGGGTGAAGAGTTAATTGCAACATGGTCAAACACAGTCGTACCTCTGAATGAACTGAGCAAGGGGTTTGTGTGTTTTTGCATTAGAAAGTATTTCTTTTTTTTTTTTTGCATCTTCTACTGTGCTATTTATTGAATGAAACTTGAGAGATTTTTCTCCATGCTGGCTCCGCCTCCCGCCTCAACTTGGCCTGCTTCTTTCTTGTAAAAGTCAGGATTGAGGCATTTCTACATATGCTGGGACTTCAGGTTATTTTTTTTTGTTTGTCCCATCACTGTTGCCAACAGTCATGGGCCCTTAGTCATCATTAGGTCACACTTTATTATTTTTTTTTTTACTTTGACTGCACATTTAATTATCCTCATGCAAATCTGGATATCTGCCAAGTGGCGTGGGTTTGAGTCCCATTTGTCCTTCCCACTTCAGCACATAACAGAGCTTTACAGGAACGGTTCATATCTGCAAACACCATAAGTGCTTTATTCTTCCTATGCACAGGCTATGCTGTTGGAAAGAGAGACTGTTGTATTCTTGTCTGTGCAATATCCCTCAAACTGTTTCTTTTCTTTTTTTTTTTTTTTTACATCTTTATTTACCTCATTGCTACGGTTTCATTCAGTGTCCCTTCACTTCTCTCAGAGGTCAGGGGAAATCCTTGGTTGTTTTAAGAAGTGGATGAATTGGAGCGGATGTTTGTATGTATGAAAGCGGGTGAGTCCCACACGGTGTGTCTTGTGTATGGTGTGTGTCTCCCCCCCCCCCCAAGCTTATGGCGATGGAGGGCAAGACTTTGATCACGTGACACTAGATATCACAGGGGCCAAACGTATACACAGATACCCTTAACAGTCATGGTCCAAAAGCAAGATCTAACCGTCCCCAACATTGACCCCACTGTGCATGTGCAGCAGCAGCAGCGTATCAACTAGCCAAGTCATTGCAGAAATGCCAGATTCCAGCTGGGGGGGGGGCAGTTCTGCTCTTTATACAACCATTGTCGATTTGTACGGGGAAGCCACTTTGACATACAGAATCGCAAAGCTTGTGAATTGTTGTTTGCACATTAGCTTTAGATGTGTGGGTTGAGAGTTTAAAAAAAAAAAGGGCTTCATAATTTATGATTTCATATTGTAGTCTTTTAAAACCTGACAGTTCAACTCGATGGATGAATGAATCTGCACTTTACTACAGCAGAGTCTGAGATACGATATGGCATTAGTCAAGTTCATGTCTTAATAACCAGTTTGACAATAAACCTATGTTGCACACGTCTCTTGGTCCAAATGTCTGTTAACCCCCCTCCCTCTTGTGTTATTTGGTACTTTCTGTTGGCAGAAAGGTTTTCAAATGTTATATATTCTATAGGCAGATATCTCGGCTGATAAACGGGGCCCAGGGACCGGTTATTGTTGACTCCTCCGTTGTCTCTAAGTGTAATATTAACCATGTTGCGTTCCTGAATTACAGCACCATTCCACACTGGCCTCGTTGGGGCCCCCCGGCGACTTGGATGCCAAGTTCGTGGTGGAACAAAACTATCGGCCTGTATTTGTTGTTGGTTGCACGACTTCCTTGAATGCAGTGATTTAACAGGTTGCTCATATTGTTCAGTCGATTTGAGGTTGTCCCAAATAAGAACATGCTGAGTCATGGCTTGCTTGCATTTATCTGTTGCTGGAAGCAATAAAAGAGCAATGCTTTGCTCGGAAGAGGAAAAGGTTCAGCGGCTGACGGTGTCGGCGTGTTTTAACTCAGACCAGGAACTGTCCGGATAAATGCGATCCATATATCTCGGTTTTATTCTGTATACTGAACCTGGTCTGAAATTACTCATCCTCATAGATTAGTTGTGATTGTCTTTTTTTTCTCCACTCTATTGAAGATAGTGAAAGGCTGGAAGAACTGTCATTTAGAAACTTAATGATGACAGAGAAGTCAAGTACAGCATTGAATGCAACAAATTGAAATGCGAATCTGAATTTGATATCCGAGAGTCTGGCCACCTGTTTCCACAGCAGCGAGAACAGTCTATCCCAGAATGTCACTCCTATTTGAATGCTCTATGATTAGTCATTGCCAAGACGTCACAAAGCGGCAGCGGGGAATTTCTAAAGGAGTCGTCATCGCTGCGAGCATGTGTGTCGAGCGGCTCGGGGAGAACAGAGCAGGTTTGGTTGGGTGTTTTTGTTTTTGTTGAAGTGTCATAGAAACCCATATAATCTATTTTGGTATTTGCTTCTGAGGACTACAGCATGCGCAAGAAAGTCTAAGGCTTCGTTCCAAAAGGAAAGAAATGGGACTACGAGTCTCTGCGTTCCCAGAGAGGTTGCTGAACCAGTTGGAAACAAACAAAGGAATGGAAAGATGGGGTTTACTCACCGGCCTGCTCTGAGGTGTGTCTTTGAGCTTTGCTCTGTCATGACCTCCTACAATTAGCGCAGATTTGTGACGTGAGCAAGAATACCGGTACATGCTGATTTATTTGTACCTAGTGTGACGAGCAGCATAACAATGGGAACTTTTGACGTCATTTATACCCCCTCAAGTACCCAAGCACGGTCTCAGTCGTGTTACATTCACCAGCTGGAACGCTGGTATGCCTCTTGGGGTGTTTCTAGGTGTCGGTGGTTGGTATCAAGGCGAGACCTGTCGGAGCACATGGTAAAATGTGCAGCCCTACTTTAAACCAGCTCTAGAGGTTCACGATGTCACAAGCCCTGTGTTAAACTAGGCGTCGTCCTAATGAGGGGAAAAATTAACAAGGCTGCCACAAGAGAGAAAAGAGCGGAGCTGCCTCGAGCTCCGCGACTCACAATCAAGGTGACTCCGTGTTACCGGCAGGTTCCCTGCCTCGGGGAGCTCTGATGGCAGGAAGCGGGATCTGGTCCAACGACCCAGTCTCAAAGAGGATCCTCATCCTGTCAATAAATACTCTGTCTCTGTCCTAAGTTTGTGGAAGAGGGCATTTGAATACATCATTTTGTTTAAATAAAAATGGTGTCAATGTTGATAGAAGTAAGGTCAAGAAAGAGTTGATCAAATGTTTAGGTAGAACCAGACGTCTGTTTAAATTCTGGATCTCTTTTTCACACTTTAGCATCACATTGCTTTTTTTCTCACAACCCAACAATATTAGGCTTATAAGAAATACCCAGACAGACAATTTATGAGAAACTGTTGTTATTATGCCGATCTGCACCTAGATCCAGCTCATAATTTGGATCACTATATATATATATACCCGATATAAATATATATATACATTGGGTCATGGTGGATAACTGCGACATGCTACTGCCATCAACATGAATAAAGCAGATTCATTGCCAAATGGATTTGATGAATGTGTTTCAGTGTTCAGGAATAACCCTGTGTTGGGTTATAACACTGACGTCATTAAATGAAGTTAAATGCCTTCAGGATTTTAATCTCAAACATGAACTGAATTTTTACTTGGTGTGTTGAAAGGTCATTGTTTTCTCATCCTGATTGACTGAAGGCAAAGGGGAGAATTATAACAGAAGGTCAGACAAAGGCAACGACTATAATGTCTGTGGATCGATAAAACCTCAAGACAATGCTGGACATAAGAATTGCTCGCTTGCTGTATTGTGCACCAGGCTTCACATTACGGCACATTTTGTGCCCTCTCGGCGGGTCTATTAGCTCAGCCTACTTCTGTCCTTTCTATATTTAGGCAGAAGAATGCTCTGTTGGCAAACTGTCCCACATTAAACATGTCCTCCCAGCTGTGAGTAGTACCTGTCGGTGAATTCACCAGACACGTCCCCTGTCCCTGTGCTTCTGTCTGTCTGTGGGCACTGACGTTTTGCTGCTATGCTACAGACAGTCGGAATAAAGCAGAGAACATTCCCCTGAGCAGCAGCACGGCAGGACATTTATGAATGAGAGATAAGACCTGGGTTCTTTTTTGTGTGTTTTTCAATCTCGACTGATTAAGTTCAGTCTGCGTTATTTGACAAACATTAAAAAAAAAAGCTGCTCATTATTAAAACCTTCCGATCTAGAACGCATCATCTGCAGTTTCTAAACACTAATTTTCTGCCTGTTTCCACTTCTGCAGCCCAGACAACTAAACTCTAAAAACATTTTACACCCCTTCTTTAAAAAAGAAAAAAGAAAGAAAAGGTTTTTTAACTGTTTCTTTAACATTTGAAAAAAAAATCCACTTTTGAAAATAGACTTTTCTGTGATTAGATGGATGGCTCGGTGAACGTATGATGATTGTCTCAATGCACACTTTTCACAAATGCATAAAAAGAGACAAGCCAGAAGTACAGTAGTACATCTTTTTTTCCCATTTTACATTTATTTATAAAACTAGAGTGAGGGTTATGATCGGTAACTTGCTGATTCAGCTTTATGGGCCATTGGCACAAATGTACAGTTTACTGCTGAGAGGACTTTGACCTGTTTCACCACGATGTCAGAATTATTGGCTAATCAAGCGGATTTCAGCAAAGAATAAAAAAGTTAGAATGTACACCATACCAGAGTTTGAGTTAGTGACAAATTATTTTCCATAATAGTGGAAACCTATTTATTTGTCATCTAGAGAGAACTAATTACCTTTCACAAAGAAATAAAATGAATGCCATGGCTCTGGATCTGCCTGATCTCAGCGACATATTGTGGCAGCACCGTGTTTCTCCTCCTCTCTGTTATATTATTGAACTGTGACCAAATACATGTTGCACATATTGCCTCCCAGATTGGATTATAACCTGGATCCAATAGTGGTGGAACATTGTGATCCCATTCCTCGGGTATATTTTTCAAGATTTTTTGAATTCCAAAAACGTTGATGCATTGCTGCTTCCTTTTAACCTGAAGACCTAGACATACAGCTTTTTAGTGATTTCTAAGACACTGGTGTGAACGCCTGCAGAAGAACTCATTGCATTTTTTTGAACACTTTCCCCATCTCTAATTCCTTTTGATCCTTACGATAAATCTATCAGCCTTGGGACTGACCAGAGCACTGATTAGAGGAGCACCTGCTGAATGTAAAATAAGAAGGCGATGACTGAGAAAGTGCGGTTTGAAAAACGGGACCGATTACATAAGAGACCCTGTGGCTAAAATAGATGGGAAGAGTATGAACATGGGGATCACTGGGGACTAAATGTGATACCGGTCTGGACTGGACACCTCGGTCTCTGCCTTGCTCCTTCTTCTGCCTCACAAACACACCGTTTATCCTTCGTGTTTAACCTAGGGGCTGCTAATGTGTGTGTGTGTGTGTGTGTGTGTGTATGAGAGAGAGAGAGCAAGAGCGAGAGATTGGTGCTCTCCAGGCAAACTGGTACCAAACTATTCACTTTGAGTCTGCTGTCAAAGCAACACTCATATAAATAGAAGGACACACACACACACACACACACACACACAAACACACGCACGCACACACGCTGACACATGATGACAACAAATATATAAATTAAAAACCAGCACATGCAACCAGCACAAACACACACAAGACAGATCCTCTAAATGTGGACGCGACAGTAACTTGAGCTAATAAGCAGGATCACTGAGGATAAATACACTAAATTTCCAGCTCACACTGTTTCTCATGCTCTGCGTTTGTCACTGTGAATTCTTCTTCTTCCAACACATTTGGAGGAATTAATTTCAAGTGAGATTAAGTTTTTTGTTTTTTTATGCCTTTATTTTTCTCACTCCAAATAAAATTTGGACAACAGCAGTTCCTCTTGATCCGTCGAAACGTTTAGCTGAGTCCACACTTGTTGCCAACGCCAAGCCATCTGCCACAAAGCAACGCTGACTCATGTTGACTCGCCTACGCTCTCTCGACAATCCAGAATCCTCCCTTTTCCTTTTATATCTCATCGCCATGCATTTTGCCTCTACATCGCTCTGTCTCTTGATTTCGCTCCCTGCCTTCCTTTGTTTTTTTGCCTGTTTGATGAGCCATCTCACACAAGCAGCATCTTCTTGAACCATTCACAATAATCATGTCCTCTGGATGAGCACCACAGTGACATTTACACTGCTGAGACCTTTTGTACTTTAGGAGCTGGAAAGTGCGTCCAACCTGCTGCACTTTGGTGGTTTGGGAGTTCAAGGCCCGACATCCAACCTGTTCTTACCCGAGGTCCAAATGATGGTACCTGGAAATGTCTCAGCAAAGTGCCGCCATAGACTTAAAGCGAGTCGTAAGTGGTGCAAGGTCATGTATATTTGGAAATATATCCATTTCATTGTTGCATGTTGGAGCAATGTATTCTTTCTGTAAAGAGGACCTGCTCATTAATCAACACACACACACACACACACACACACACACACCCTGTGAACCCTGAGTGGCATGCCTGCAATCAAGCCCTCTCAAAGCCCCACATGTTATCTGTAACATTAGCACTCTCTCTCTCTCTCTCTCTGCACGCACACACACAGAGAGAGAACATGAAATTGCCTGTGATTGGTTACAGAGCTGCATGGCAGAACACTACAGTTTGCATGACGTACCTTTTTTTTTTTTTTTTACTGCTCTTTCTATCAAATTTCCTTCAGGATTAATGAAATGCCTTTGATTTGATTTGGTTTGATTTGAACACCCAGGCTCCATTCTTTCATTCTCTTTCTTCCAGTTGTTACAAAGCTGCTCGTGGGACACTTCAGAGTATCAGGTGAAAGATGACAATACATAATTTTACTCTCACATTTTTTATGCTCAAGACCTCGGACATTTTGGGATGCCAAATATGTTGCTTTCTCGTCTACATTGGTGCAGGGTGACTTGGGGACACTTGGGTTCCTCCTTGTTTCTATGCATAAATGTTATTCTTTAACATTTTAGAAACAACATTTAAAAAACTATGGGCTGGTAACTTTTTGGATTACCTTGCAGGTGCTGTTTTTTTTAAATTCTTCCATCCTGTCCAATGAAAACCACATAGTCTATCTCAAAAAGTGGTGATTTTAAATTTGATTATTTTTTTTGTTCTTCTGATAAACTGAAGATCTCAAGTAATATTTCGAGCTCTGGGAAGATGGGTTTGGTCATAAAGGTTGACTATACCGCAGAAAGAAATGCTATTATCGCTGACATGGTAATTTCCTTGTCCCTTTTGTTCCAAAGGATAAAACATCCCCACCCCTTTCACTTGGCCATTTTGACAGCAACGTCATGTCTCTCCAGTGTGTGATTTTTAAATAGCATGCCAGCATTCCACAAGCAAGAGGCGTGACATACAACACAGCAACGTCTGCCTTTTGTGTGACGTTACACACATTCTCGCCTGTGTTTTGTTATTTCAACTTGGACTAAAAGGTAGATTCAGTGAGGAGCTGGCATCACAGAGATCAACAGAGAGCCGGGGTACGAGCGTGAAGCACAACAGGATAAGAAATTAGTCTGATCACTTCCCCGCTTCCTTCACAAGCTCTACCATACACTGTTCAAGTACTTCACTGATATGCACAAATACACACACACCAATGGCTGTGCATGAAATTGCCTATCTGAGCCTTAGGCCCAATATGTGCAAGACAAAGTAAAATCCTATTACTTTTTAACACCATATAAAATTACAACACTAGTCAGGTGTCAGAACAAATAGCGTGGGCTCTCAGTGGGTGTGCATTTCTGTGTCTCTTTACAGGAATACACTTTTGTCTGTGGATGTTGTTTCTGTGCATTTGTCCAAATAGTTAATCCTTGTAAAAGCAGGCATGCCAGCTAAAAAAAAGAAAAACAGCCCCTTTTAGAAACGGGTCGATATACAAGCTGGACAGAAGGGCTTTCACATGTCAGAAGTCACCTGAGGTGTAAGAGTCCGAATGCAACCCAGGACTCTACCACTGGAACCACAGCAATAAACACAGAGGCTGACGCCATAAATAAGGACGTCGAGGCGGGGGAGAAGCTCCGAGTTCCTTCACCCATGAAACTGTCCTCCCACTTCTCAGGGTTAATGACTCATAACATTACCAAATAGTTACTCTTAAGATGAAGTCAAAGTCTGTCTCTTCACCTTTCCTCTTGTATCCAAAAGCCATATTAAATAGTTGTTTGCTAATATATATATATATATAAACTGTGATAATGTTACTTGTACTTTAATAGAATGCCAGAATACTTCACCCACTGCTGTTGCATTGCTGTTTGACCTGAGCGGTAACATCTGGGCTGTCAGACTTCCAGTCTGGAAGAACGTGAGAACCTTATGACATTAAGTTGTTTTTGTGCCCAGATATGCTCGGTCTGGATTTCTTCTATTTTATATCAGCATATTTTATCTGCTTTGTTTTAAGATAATCAGATTGCCTCTTTTATCAAATTATGCAAGTCCCTTGGCTGTTGGCGAAGATCGGAAATTATAACACTCTTCGTTAAAGAGAGCGGTTGCTATTTCTGTTGCGATCACAACTCTGCCACTGAACACACGGGAGAGACCATTCCCAATCTGCACTCAATAATGGATTTAGGTTTCTATTTTTAATCTCTCTGCTTTTCTCTCTGACTGTTACTGGCCAGCAATCTTAATAATCATAGCTGTTGGCCATCATAAAATGGCTGGTACAGAAATAGCCACGGCAATTTATACGATAGAGTAAGATGCATTAGGTAGCAACAGCGAGGTGTATCTAGATGCACAAATGTTTTTGTGCCTCTGGAAAAGAAATAAAATGTCAATTAAATATTGTGCAATTTTTGAGGGAGCTATCATTCAAGGGTAAAAAACAAACAAACAACCCAGAGAGCACAGACTTATTGATAAAGAGGACAACCGACTGAAAGCAAATAGAACTTCAACTGCATGTATTTTTATACGCTGTTCCATGTGTGAGGCGCCACCCATTTATCTTTATCTTATTAATGTAAGATAAAACAAGTCTAGTTATATAAAAGTATGACATTTTGTTTTCTGATCATCATCCCTTGAAGGAACCTAATATGATATCGTGGTTCAGGTTTCTCATTAAATCATTTTGTGATCTGCAGCGTCCACTACTGGTATGACTCAGTAATTACAACTGTACGACATCCTGTTTAAATAAAGTTTGCTTTGTTTACAGTTTCGCTTAAACATGGCGACCCTAGCAATCGAAGGTGAATCCGAAAATCTAGCGGTAATATATATATATATTTATTTAGAAAGCACTTTTTCTAGAACTGACGCAAACTTGTTTTCACAACCTTTTTATTGATTTAAATGTTTCAGAGTTGAATCGCGGGAATATGTTTTGACGACGAGCTCGCTCCGTAATAAATTCTAGCTAAAATTGTCTAAGAAAACATTTTCTAACGAAATGGTTTGCTTATATTTTGCGTTTTACTACCCACAAACCCACGGCAACGCATCTGGTTACCATTAGTCATTAATTATATTAACATTTTAATGTTTTCTCTGGGTTTTTCCAAGAGCATTGTTTGCTCCCGATTGGCTATCAGAAAATGGAAGTTACAGATATGTAGATGTCGTATTTCCGGTATTTCCCATTATGGAACGTGACGTTGAAGAGATTCAGAATCCAAACATTAAAGTTGTTGTTATGGCACATCGCGCTATGACCGGTCTTTTCCATTGTGCTTTCACTAAATGGAACTGTAGGGAGAGGGAGAGTCTCTTCTCCATCAGCCCTGCTCACCACTCATCGCCGGTAACAGCGTGGATCACAAGCTGGCCAGGCAGAGAGAGGCTCAGTTTTTCAGGGAAGCAGAAACCAACAGGAGGCAGTAAGTGTCATTTAGATGTGATTGCGAATCCTAATTATTTCCACATACATTCATGAAAAGTAGGAAAACTGGTTCCAGTCAATTCTGTAAATGAAACGACCACAATCCATGTGACGCATTGTCTTTGAAGTACGTATGATTGTGTTTTCACTGGTTCGTTAATGAAATACACCGATTCAATGCTTCTTCCTTTTTTTTCTCTTCTCAGGATTGAAAAGCTTGAGCGAGAAAGGACACTGATCAAGCAGTGCAGAACGTATGGCTGGACAGATGTGTCTGGAGAACTAGAAGAATATGGGAACATTTTGGAAGAAGAAAAAAATGCTGAGCGTGGGTCTTCCTTTGAATATTTTCATCACAGACATTTCATTGCAGGAAGGCAACACAGCCTCAGAAAGGACATTATCACCATGCCATGTGCTCCAGTCTACCCTGATTTAATTATTGAACTGATATTTATTTTTCTTATGATCTCTCTCCGGTTACTCTCTGGTCACTACAGGAAAGAAAACGATACATCCAACATCAACACTTAAAAAAACTGCTTTTCACATTGTCCTTGGTATTTCTTCTATAGAGATGAATCTGCAAAAGCAGCTCGTGGAGATTCAAAATGGTGTGAGGAAACTTCAGAGACAGCTAGCTGATGTGAAGCCAACTCCTGCGTGTAAGAGTTTTATTCTCCAGTATTTTTACCCGAAACACAATGCTACAATATAATTAATTCAGTCATCTTGTGAGATATTTAGGCACCATTAATAGTTACACAGGAGTCACACAGCTCACTAGAGTCATGTTGATTGCAATATCCTTAAGAGTACAAATGAAATCAAGATTGTCTTGGGTCAGATTGTAAATCGTGTTTTTGGTATTTGTACTTGGGTTTTCAGTGATTGAAAGACTTCAGGAAATAATGTCAGAGGTGGAGATCTCCACGAACGCCCTCAAAGAGGAGCAGCGGTCATGGTAACGGGATACAGGGAACGACCTAAAACCATGTAGTAACCAGAAAAATAGAAACCGCTATGGAACGAAATGAGCTTAAACACATTTAACATTTAACATTAAGTTAATTAAATACATACATAGAAAGCACAATCCTATAAACAATAGATGCTTGCATTTAGTAAAAAGCCCTCTTAATTCATATTTAGTCCAATTAGTGCATTTGTAACGTAGCCTACCAGTGTGTTTTTAAGCAATGATCTCTCTCTGTGGGTGTGAGGGTGTGCATGCGAGCACGAATGCACGAGAGAGAGGGATCAGTGTTTGTTACACAATTAGAACGAACTTGTAGTTTAATAAAACATATGAAAAGTCACCCTTTGTGTTTCTCCTCACAGCTTGGAGGATCTTTCGAAGGAGGAGAGGACATGCAGACAGGAGATCACAGCTTATGAGAAAAAGATTGAGAACTGGAGCCTTGCTGTCAATTCTGACCACAAACAACCTGCAGCTCCCAGTGTAAAGGTCTCCACTCCTCTACCTGTTGACTTTGTGGCTTTTCTAATTATTTATTAAAAGAGGATGGAGAGGTGAAGTTGTGTTTGAATTCTTAACATTAGAGTGTGGAAAAATCATCTGAAATCATGAGACAGCATCTGTTTTAGTGTTTGGAGTCTGTAATAGTAATTTAAAAAAAAACCATTCCTATATTTTCAGTAACATTTTTTTAATATGCATCTAACATTGTTGCAAATGCTTCACATGAGTCATAGCATTATATTTTCCTCAAGACCAAACTCCTGGACAGAGGCCTCCCTGCAGAGGTTAGAGCACTGGAAGCTTTTCTGCTAAAGACTGGAGGCACTTATGGGGGCTGGGATCAATATGAACACCAAGCCTTCCTAAAAGTAAGGCGTTACGGTCATTCTGTAATTTATAATGGAAACTCCGGTCTCTCTTGCCACATTTTGCTCACAAATCATTGCAGGCAACTGCAGATTATTTGTTCAATATTTTGCTTCAACTGAGTTAAGATTCTTCTCTGGCTTACTGGTACTCTAATCCGTTTGAGTTCTAGGTCTGGACAAAGCACAGAGGGCAAACTGTTTACAGGAAAGAAGCCAAACTGTACCTGTTTACGAAGACATTGGAGGAGATAGAGCAACATGAGGACTGGCATCAGGAGCTGATCTATCTACAGGACAGAAAGAGAGAGGTGGAGAACTTTCACAGTTAGTAAAAAAGAAAACTGCTCAATTGTCACTAAAATTATGATGGAAGATAGCGTCTTACCATTCATCAGCAAAGAAAATGTCATCGCTTTTTATTTTACCCATTCTCAGGCTATTAAGCGGTGGAAATCCAGTAAAGTCCAGACCAGAATACAGAATCAGAAGGAGGCAGGTGAGGCAAAGAAGGAGCGAGAAGCCAAAAGCCAGGCATATCTACACAGGTGAGTCAGGAATGGAACTGAATTCATTCAATGTCTAAAGCAGTGAAATCCTCTCTAGAGTCAAACCATCCCAGCAGATCTGACGAGCACCCAACATGTTGAATTGTTGTCTCAAGTAAAGAGAAATTAAATCTTTTTTGTTTTTGCCACTTTTCTGTTTTCCTCATTGTGTTTCAGAACTGAGGAGGAGAAGAAGGAGGCAGCTCTGAGACTAAAGGAGTGGAGAGAAGAGACGGGAAGAAAAATCCAACAGGAAGAAGAGCAGAGAATGGCTGCGGAGATACAAAAAAGTAGACACGCAAAGGTGCTTTTTCAAAGTGATTTATCTATAGTCCTGCTTATTTTTTTATTTTTTTAGCATGACAATCAATAGAAATGCAAAGAAAAGCATGTCAGCCTACATTTTACTGCACCAATAAAAAAGGATATCTGTTTGCCAGGAAGAACGTCGCCGGCAGCTGGAAGTAAAACTTAAAGTTGAGGAACACCTACGACTCAGGAGAGAGGAGGAAGAGGAACGGGGGAGGAGGAGGAGAGAAAACGAGCAGAGGGAATTGGAGGAAAGGAGAAAGGAGGCATTGAAGGGAATCAAATGCTTTAATGAAAGGGTACAAGGACAGCACAGCATTTTTTAATGTGTGGTTGTATAATAATAAGAACATTTCCAAAATTCCACACTTGTCTGCTTCTCTGCAGGATCTTCACAAGGTGGAGGCAAAGCTTCGAGCAAAACAGCTGAGGGAAAAAGAAGAAGAGGAAAGACGGTTGAGAATTGCTGCTAAGTTGAAGGAGAAGGTAAGGGATGAACCGTTGATAAATTAGTGTTATATCACAAGGTCTCTCGGAATCACTAACATAAGGAAATGTCTTTTCAATCGTCTAAATTAGAGTTGAGTCTCAAGTCCTATATAAA
Source organism: Brachionichthys hirsutus (assembly GCF_040956055.1). Taxonomy (NCBI): domain Eukaryota; kingdom Metazoa; phylum Chordata; class Actinopteri; order Lophiiformes; family Brachionichthyidae; genus Brachionichthys; species Brachionichthys hirsutus. The sequence goes on along the minus strand of NW_027180374.1, from coordinate 145,483 downwards.
GAGAGTTTGATGTTTTTATTGTTCTTAATTCAGGTGAACGTCCACGTCAGCAGAGATTCCTCCAGGCTTACTCGTCCTACTAAAGGATGGGAAGAGCGGATGAAACACATTGGACCTTCAGGAGGAGGGCCGATGACACAAATATTCCACAGGTCGGATTTTATGTAATTTCTCTGTTATTAGGCTAGATTTCTTGAAAGGAAGGTTTTGAGTCAAATAGTTGTTTGCTTTCCCGAGTCATTGTTATCGCTGTTGGTTTGTTACAGAGCCGTTCCCTCTTGGAGACAAGGCCTGTGATGAGCAGCAGCGGAATTCAAGTGAAGCGTCCGGAAATCTATTCAGCGCAGAAATGATATTCTATTAAAATACATATGATGGAACTTCAACCAGAGTGTGCCTTTATTTGAATGAACTCTGTATGATGCGTTATTTAAATGAATTTAGATTTAGCCAAATTGTAATAAAACCATAGAAGGTTGTCAATAAAATGTCGGACTGTGGTCTATTTCGTTGTGTCGATGCCATCAACTGCTAACTTATGGAAATAAAAACCTTTATCATTACTTATTGGTGAATATCCAGACTTTTCCACGTCTTCAATAGAGATCAAATCTCGAACTACCCCATCTGTGCCTTGGACTAAATATGTGCTTTGATATGAGATTTTATTTTGAAAAGCAAACGCACCGGAAAAGATACCTCATAGATGCGGATGTAAAGATGGCGGAAGAGGAGAATGAATTTGAAGAATTCGAGCAAATAGATTTTTTAAGGGATAGACATGTCCGCTTCTTCCAGAGAACGCTTCAGGTTTTACCTGAGAGATACGCCTCATTGGAAACAACCAGGTACGTTTACTGCAGTGAAGAGCAGCCGAGCTAGCTAGCTAGCTAGCTAGGGCCCAGCTGTTCTGAATGGAAGCTAGTGCTACTTAGCGTAGCCAGCGTGCTAACATCAACTAGTAATAGAATGATGTGAAAGTGAAGTTTACGCGAGATGGACGACTTTATGAGGGGCCACAGGCCAAGATGCTGTGTGATGGCGTCGGTGTAAATAGTTTATACAACATAGTTTAAACTTTGTCAAGTTGTTAACTTGTTAAATATTCATCAACAGTAGTTGAACGAAGTCAGTGACCAATAATGTTTAGTTATGTTTTACTCTAGTGTGAATGCTCATATGTGTGTCGGCCGTTCGTTCTCGCAGCTTCTATGCGTGTTTTCTGTCCCCCAAAGAAACAGTATTTGACTATTATTTGTCTCATTTCCAGGCTAACCGTCATATTCTTTGCCGTGTCTGGCCTTGATGTTCTGGGCGCTCTGGAGGGGGTTGATAGAGATGTCGTTATTGAGTGGATCTACTCGTTACAGGTTCTACCTACAGAGGATCGTAAGTGTTCTCACGTTCTCTACACCAGAGTGTGGACGAGTTGGTTAATTAATGATTTCTGATACATCATAGATCACTGCGCTGTAGAGTGTAACTGTTGTGTTTAGTAAAGTTGTCCCTGTTCTAGAAAACCTTAAATACTGGCAACAATATAAGTACTGTGTGTTTGTGTGCATAATTTTGCCTACATGAAAGGCAACAAGTGGATTAGGTTGTGTGTGGTGATGATGATGAATGATGAATGTATTTATTAGATGGAATGTTAGGGTACAAGTACAGTCAAACAGTAGCATGTATTACAGTACAAGTACAGTCAAACATCCTGTCTAAGAGGAGCATTTCAAAAAGGCCCTTGCTGTCTTGTTTCCGTTGAAAGTCCTTCGTACATAAATCATCGACATTTAACAATACAAATAAAACTCATATTAAATTACTATCGTTTGGGGAGTCTGCCAGTATTTCAGGAACTTCTGTTTTGTATTCAGACGTTTTAATTTTGCCCCCGGGTGTCTCCTTCATACGATCCGTTTCTGAATTACCTCGACTTTTATCTCTTTCTTAAAAGCCATCTTTCTATGCCCAGTTGGTAAATTATTATTTATTTTTTTGACCTTCACAGAACCCGTGTGAGAATAGCTGTTTTAGTTTTTTTATACCTGCCATATGTTTAAGTGTCGGAGATGTGGAAATACAGATTTGGGTGTTTTTATTTTCTCTAAATACATCATCAGAATCGTGAAACGTTTTAGCTTGAAACTGTTAAGATGTCCATTCAAGCACTTGCGTTTTGAATTACAGGATCTATGTAATACCAAAACTATGTCAGATGTGTCTGATGACACCTGCCCCCGATTGAATTTTAAAATCTGAATTGTTTAGCATACAATTGTGTTTACAAAATTAGCATGCTGCATACATATTATATTGTAAAAGTACAAGCTCCATATTAAGTAAGCGTAACATTGACAAATAAAATAGTGCCTTAAAGGAAAGTCAAACGTTGATATGATCTCTTTAGAGTTTTGACATTTGATGAAATTCTGTTCACCGTTCTGCACCACACAGTATGCTTCGAAACGGCCAGCAGATGGCAGCAGTGCACTTTCATTGGCTAATTCAGTGCTCGTCGAGCCTGCCGAAGGGTTAATGGCAACATAAAAATAAATATATTTGAGACAGATCCAACGTAGCCATTTCCAGACCCGAGTTATCTTGATCTTCACTATTTATAATGATTTCTGTCGCGCCTCCATCGGCCCTATCCTGCTGTTCTCTTCTAGAATCCAACCTAAGTCGTTGTGGGTTTCGAGGGTCGTCCCACATCGGAGTACCTCACACCACTACGGTACTGCTTCTCTTCATCCAAACCATTGTCATCACGGCAGGGCAGTTACATCATCAGACATTGTAATTGTCTAATGTTTCACGTTTTGGATTTATCCCCCCCAGAGACACATTTTTAATGTAATACTGAGTCATTTCCTGTGTAAATCTTATTAAACAATAAAATATTTAATTTCCGCTTTGACTATAATTCTGGATCTTTCCCTACAAGATTTACATTTTTATTCCTTCTATGATGTCCTTTTTTTTTTTTGGTGTGTATTTCTACCCATCATATTTCTGAATAACTCCTCCTGATATTTTCTCCAGGGTCCAGGCGTGGCCCATCCGTATGACAGCGGCCATGTTGCCATGACGTACACTGGGCTCTGCTCGCTGCTCATTCTAGGAGACGACCTGAGCCGAGTCAACAAACGGGGCTGTCTGGCCGGTCTTAGAGCGCTGCAGCTTGAAGATGGCAGGTCAGGACACACACACACACTTATACGCACACACACACGCGCGCGCGCTGAGCTGTCATACCAGTTCACCTTAAGTCTCAAAATCTGAATATGGATATGGAAATGTCTCTTCTCGCCTCCAGTTTCTATGCCGTGCCGGAGGGAAGTGAAAACGATATCCGGTTCATTTACTGCGCAGCCAGTATCTGTTACATGCTGGATGACTGGTCAGGCATGGACGTTCAAAAAGCCATCGAGTACATCAGAGGAAGTTTGGTGAGTAGCTGTTAAAAACGGGGCCGAGCAATATGTCACCATCAGGATAGCTGCGTGTCCCTGTGTGCATCGGTCACACCGTAGCATGTACCGGTAGGCTTTACAGTGAGGCAAGTGAACTCTGATGCATCAGGCTGCAACCTTTTATCTGACTGACCTTCATGAAAGTTCTGGTTTCCTCTTAATCCTGTGTTTTGTTTTTCTTTCCATCGTGTAGATTTTAAAATGTATAAATGGACTGTCCTGCTCGCTTCCCCCTTTGTCCAGGTCACATTTGTGAAACTGTAAGTGGAGCGGTGGCAGAGGGCCAAGCCGTAGGAGAAGCGAGGGGAGGGGGGGAGGGGGGGGGGGGTCGCTTGAAGAGTATCGTGCTTTTAACTAGGCGGTGATGAGATGAGAGTGCATGTCTGTAACATCCAGTATTTTCTCAAATCAGAATATGCATCAATAGAAGAAACCCGATATCACAATGGCAGCCCCCCCCCCACACCCACACACACAAATAATGTGCAGCCTTATTTAAAACTATGAAATGAAGCTTTAGCTGCAGCGCTAGCGAAGGAGCAGGAGAGATTTATAGCCCCGCCCCTTTAATGGTGCAGCCTCTGTTTCATTCGAAGCGGGGCTTCTACCCTTGAACGAGGGGAACTGACCGTCGACCTTCCGGAGGTGCCACTCTGCTTAGAAATACTTAGTTAATAATGAATGGCATGTTTGAGCAGTGCATTCTGGTCTTAAAGCTGCAGCCGAGGGTTTCCCACCCCACCAGGAGAAAACATGCTCAAAGTCCGAGTCCGCTTTTGGCAGACGTTTGATGTGTTTGTTGCTCCTGTCTCTTGTGCCGGCTGCCAAAGCAGAGATGGCGACATCCTCCTCTCTGCTTTGGCTTAGTTTATGCATTTCAGTGTCTTCAGACAACGGCCTATTTCAACAGGCGTTCTTGCCTCCGAATATGTTCTGCTTGTCATATATTGTCTTTTTCTTTGTGCCCTGCTCAGTCGTACGACAGTGGATTTGGCCAGGGAGCCGGGCGAGAGTCGCATGGTGAGTTCGCTCATCTTCTTCAGCGTCTTGCTTGCCTACACGATCAGAAAGCTGAATTAGAAGGTGAAATCATGAGTCTAAAAATATACACACTTGTTATCTCAGATTACATTTTGATTTATGAATATTATTTGGATTTTTAAGTCAAAAAGGTTCTTATGAGATCGAAGCATTTGCGAGTGTGTTTTGGTGGGATGTGGTAGAGGGCATGAAAGTGGCTGATGGGGAATAAATGGTTTAAAGGATTAGCCAATAAAACCTTTTTAGATTCATTGTCTTCATTAATCCTCCCTGGTTTAAATTAAACGTTATTATTCTGAAACAAAATCCTTCAGTCACCTTTGTGACGTGGTTAAGAGCATTTCCTCTTAACCTTCTGACATTGCGTGCATGTAAAAATGAATTAAACCGGTATGAAGGGACAATGAGAGGCTTCACTGTGACTTGTTTCACAAATTTCACATCGGATATTCAGTCGACGTCCATTTACCCTCCTGGGATCAAACATGTTTACCTTTTATAGCGCTTCATCTTTCAGTTATGTAATCTTGTTTTCAGTTAAGAGCACATGGAAACCTCCCCGTCGTTGGTTGTGGGCCGTGTTGAGAAATGGCTGCGTTGAACTGTGAATATTAATCATCGTGGAAAAGAGTGCCAGAGGCTGTTTTAGAGAAGATGTCGTTTCTTTTACTGAAGCTTACGCCCAGTCCCGACCCGAATGCCAGCGTTGGTGGTTTAGCATTCTTCACACGTCTGTTTTATCCAGATTTTTTATTTGATCTTGCCTCCTCAGGAATGAGACGTCTTGATACGCAGATTTACACCCGAACGCAGATAACCAGCCAGGCTTGATTTGGCTCATTAGTTTTAAACATGACCCAGAATCGCTTTGATAGCGAGTCGCGCACCTTCCTGTCTGCGTCCAGGTGGCTGGACTTACTGCGCCATCGCCTCTCTGTGTCTAATGGGTCGACTAGAGGAGGCGCTGAGTCAGCGGGAGCTGGACAGGATCCGCCGCTGGTGCGTCATGAGGCAGCAGAGCGGCTTCCACGGGCGCCCCAACAAACCCGTCGACACGTGCTACTCCTTCTGGGTGGGAGCGACGCTGGAGGTACCGCCTGGCCTAACGGACGCAGCCATGTGCTCACTTGTGCATTCATTAGCATGGGCGTGCATTTAAGTAGTTTTAGCACGAAAATGTTTAGAATTTTACACAATTTAAACTTGTAATAAGAGATTATAGAGAAGCTTAATAGCACGGGGCGTGTGTATAAATAGCAGTGTGTGTATATTCGCACCGTCAGAACAGCTGGTTGGACCCTCCACACCCATGTGCAGTGATGCCGAGCGTGGATGGCAGTCTGATCTGTGGGCCTGTGGTTAATCCACAGTTCCCATGGGGCAACTCTTAAACATTAGAAATGTGATTAATGGCGAATGACCAATGATGAGCTGTGACTATTGACCCGTGAGGCGCAGCAGTTTGACCGCTGAGCGATGCCGATTAAAGTTTTGTGTCTTATTTCACACGATTTCGGTTCATAGAGTGAAAATGATTGTTCAAAGCAGCAGTCCTTCAAATAAATCGTGAGTTTTTTCAGAGCCGTTTAAAAAATATATACCGGTATATATTTTAGAAGCTAACATTTGCTGTCATTTCAGATTTCTAGGTTTGCTCCTGAAACTGCATTTGCTGTAATGAGAAAAAAATAAAATATATACATATATATATATATATATATACCGGTAAAATGTTTAAAACAGTCATTGATACAAAGCAATCGCCTGATGATCTCTCACTGCTTGACTTAATTTGAAGGTGATCTACCCAACAGGGCCCAGTTGAGGGGGGGGGTGAAGGGTCCGTGGGTGTCGGTCATGAAGCACGAGATCATTTTGTTTGCTGGGTAGCATGTCGATCGATCACGTACATGCAAATTTACATGGACTCTTTCATGCTGTCTGGGAAAACGCAGGGAAACTGGTTCATCTGACGGCTTTGACCCAGAAACTCTCTGTTGTTGCTGTGGAACACGGTGAACAACCTTCTAAATGAGATGTGAGGTGTGGGAATGATATTGATATTTCATATTGATTTTTCTCCCGCACTCTCCCCTTACCTTTTCTCCGACCCTAGTTGCTAGATGCGTTCCAGTATACAAACTTTGACAGAAACAGACGCTTCATCCTGTCCACGCAGGATCGCTTGGTTGGGGGATTCGCCAAGTGGCCTGACAGCCATCCAGGTAACGTCCCACATCGATCAGATAAAGTGCAAATAGACAAGCCGCCAGTGAAAAGAAATGGTTGTTGGTCAGATTCTCATGGTGCAGTTCTGTTTGTCTCCACAGGGGGGTGGATATCTGTCAATAGAAGAGTGGCACAAATCCCATTATATAAAAAGGCCATAAGAAAAGTGAGGGGGGGGGGTGTTTAATGTCCATATTGTTGAAGCAAGCAGATCATGTTACTATTCAACATACTGTTTATTTTTCAGTATCATCAAAGGTCTTGAGGACAAAAGTTTCAGCAGTTTCAGTTTCTTTTCTTCTTCCTGCCCTCCACAGGTGCACGGAGGTCAGGGTGGGGTCGTCCTTGTCAGTTCTCATTTGCGATCAATGGAACTCGTGTAACCCTAAACGTCAGGCGTGTACATGCTCCCCCACGTAAAGCGTAAACGTCGATGCGTCGGTCCATCGTCAGCCCGAAGAAACGGGAGCCGAAGCTCCTCGCATTACAGAGAAAGGGCAGAGAAGATCAAATGCTGGAAACAACGAAACAAGCGCTTCTCTGACCGGGTCTCGTAAATATTATTGAACAAGGGAGACCTGTAGGGAATGATACGGGAGACTCTTTGCTCTTTGGGTGCTGACGGCGTTCGGTGTAATGTGCAGATAGATACTGGCGTCCAGGGACCGGTCTGAAAAGATAAGAAGGTAACGGAGACGTGGAACAAAAGGAGGGGCTGCATAGTTCTCGAGGTGATACGCACTGAATATAGCCAAATGCAACTTGAACATTTGAGACGTGAGCTCAAAACGTCAGCGTTCGTGGAGCAGTTGTCTTAATGACAATGATTCGATAGAAAACGAGGCTTTTGTTTTGTTGATTGAGTGACGTGACAAACATCCTGTCTCTGTTCTATTGTCTGTCACATGCATAGGACTGCATGTTGCGTCTCTGACCTGGTTTCTCCTGCCCCCCCCCCCCCCCCCCCCCCCCTCTTTCTGTCGCTACGTTCTCGATTCCTCTCCACCAGACCCCCTGCATGCCTACCTTGGGCTGTGTGGGCTGTCTCTGATCGGGGAGCCCAATCTGAGGAAGGTCCACCCAGCTCTTAACATCACCCAGAGAGCCTTTCAGCACCTCCAGCAGCTGCAGCAGGCATGGGGGGGGGCCGGCGCCGGCAGCTGCCGCAGACAGCAGAGTGATCCACAGCTCTGCCTATGAGCAGGTTTAATACCGGTGGGCTCGTCACGGGAAACAGAACTTCTGCTGCGTCTCTTCAACACGTCTGAGAGACTTCCTCATTTTAGGAATCGGATTGTTTTTTTGTTTTTTTTTTGGTAGTTACAGACGAGTGACTTTGAAGAGCTTATTTTTAGTACTAAAGTGGCTTTTCTGTTAAGCAATATGCGTCACACTTCTGCTGCCTTTAGACAAAACTGCAGTAAATAACGATGTGCGTTTTGGTTTAAGAGATTTATATGTACCTGAAAATCCTATTTGAGTCTTTGGAGACTCGAAGAAACAAACTTTTTTTTTTAGATTATGTTTTGGAAGTGTTGTGCTCCTTAGCTTCGTCACCGTGGTCAAAAATACAACCTGCTTTAGGTCTTCCCATCCAAGGACGAACATTGCTGGCCTCCTTCGCATAGACAGCCTGAGACCCAGAGGACGGAACATCTCTTAGTAGTCAAAGGTTGTTCAGTGGGCCGATTTAAATGTATTTAGTTGATCAATTATGCATTCACCGTTGCTGAATAATGCTTCATATATTTAGAGAATGTTATAAATAATGTTTTCTTCGACAATGGATTATTTTTTTTGCGGAAAATTCTAGAACTTGAGGAAAATTACATTTTTTTTTTTTTACTTTTTTTTTTTTTTTACTTTGAATTGACCTCCCTTCATCATACAAAAACGCTCCTGAGGCACTGCCTTTCCTCTTTTGTGCTTCTCTACCCTCTGAGGTCTTCATCCGTGCTCAAAGCCTCAAGGTCTGAAGTTCAGAAGAGGAGCCCAGCCTGTTAGAAAGGAAAAAAAAAAAGCAAACCGCTAACCAGAAGTAACCAGAGGGCCAAAATATATAACATCTCTCCAAAAAAAGAAGTTCAAACAATCTTCACCGACAGGCTTTTATCATATCAGATCTTGGAAAGTTCACAGGTTTTGTATTTCATACTCGAGGCTAACATAAAAATAGATTGAACCTCTCAAGACATTCAGATAAAAAGCAGGTCTCCGGACACCCCCTATATTGAACATTGTGCTGATTGGACTCTCTTGGACCAGCATTCATGCTCCCTTCAGGGACAAAACCACTGACATCAATCGCCACTAGAATCTTTCTGTTCTACAGCACTGACGATTGAATTATTTTCAGGACAAAAAAAAGAGCAGAATGTGTCGATCAGAGTCAAATTAACAAAACGGTCGTTACCCGATACGACGGCCACTTCCATTCCGCGGATATTGACTCCCAAACACTATTTGATCAATAGGACAACCAGCCATGAAAAGCCAAGTGAATATAAGTGACCTTCCGGCCTTCTTCAGCTGGGCTACGAATTGTGTCTATTCTTAAATCCTAGCAGCTCGTCTTCCGTTCTCACTTTAGCCCTCTGATCGCCGTCAAGTAGCATTTGCATTAGTTACCTCCTCTCCTCTTAATCCCTTTGTCTCAGCAGACGCCTGCGCCTCCAGATGATGAATGAGATGATATTATCACATTAGGTCAGCATGCATCCCCCCCCCCCCCCTGCAACATGCTTCCTGTGTTAGTCTCCTCTCCCTTTTCATTTGCCCCCTGTTTTCTGTCTTAACGGACAAAGCAGGAAAACAGTAGAAAAGAGAGGAGGAGCGGCGACTGAATAAATCATTTCAACCATTTATTATTAATTATCAACTGTCTGAGACCGGATTCTCCCCGGCGAGCCCCTACCGACCCCCCCCCCCCCCAGTGTTATACCCTTGCTCCTGCGCTACAACAGTTGTGTCCTACGGTGCTGTTTTTCTTAAGCCGCTTGTCTTGCTGATCTTACTGACTCTTCATTTGCCAATTTTTGTTTGTTTTGTATTTTTTGTTTTCTTTTCTTTGTTTGATCCTTGTTGGGTCTCACTGTCCCCCACCCTGCTCCGTCTCCGATTGGTTTAGCCGGATGTTCTTAGCCCAGCTCTAACCAACCAGTGAAGGGGTAGATCTAGTCAAAATAGGCAGTGGGATCCATCATAATGTGCACATTGTACATATGAATCTCGTTGCAGATGCAGAATTGAGCCTCAGACACGTTATAGCAGAAGCACCTCAATAGTCTACTTGAATTAGTCGCGGTTTGAAGCTTTGTGATGAAGTGGTCCGAGTTATCTGAGAGTGAAAAATGACACTGAAATAAAATGTTCGTCCTCCACGCATCTTTCGTGATTTTCCCTTTGAATAGCAAAACTACTCGCTCGATCTTAACTCTCCACTGCGCCTCACTGAGCGTTACTCTGAACGCTTCCTGCATGTGCAGCATCATAGCTCGGCTGTTTCTAAATGGGGGAGAATTCACTAAGAATCAGCGGACGGTTGGTTTGATGGGTCTGCCTCTCGCTGCAGATGAAGGCTGCAGCTCGGCACTTGTTACAGCACATTCTTCTTTATTTTTATGATTTGCTGCGTCATGCTGCAGTAGAGCCTCTCGGATCCACAACGTGGCACGACTTGCCACGCCAGCTTTATTTAGAAGGTCTGAAGATGTGAAATAAATCCTTGCCCGGTCATCACAATAAATACCGTAACAATTAATATGATGGGATTTATTTTTTCTATGACTGGTTGAGTTTTTGAGCCTAGATAACAATGTAAATAAATGATTAATATGTAACTTGTATTATGCAAGTGCTCAAGATGAAATGTTTACAGCTGCATCCGTGTGATGGTTAGAGGAGGTGGGTGGACAAATGTTGATATATGATGTTAAGTACTTCAGCTTAGAATTTGCGGACAGTAAATTTGAGTCATGCTTGGCGGTGCGTTGTGTTTATGATGAATAAAATCACCTACGTTTTGCAGCTATTCTGGTGTCTGTGTGTTTTTACATCAGGATATCAGGATAGAAACACCTTTATATTGCCCTGGATTTGGATTTCACTCTCCTAATGCCTCATGTTTTTCATGTGGATAAGTTTCAGAGGAATTACATTTTGTTGATGAGAATTCTTGTCTTTTTGTAGATCAAACATACCTCGTGTGAAATTTACTGCTGCTCCTCAATGCCTTTAATGAACGAGCCCAAATGTTCATTAGAAACGAGCATCTCGTGGTCGCCGATATTGATGACTGGCTCTTTTTGTTGGTTTTGTGTTGTAACTAATCAGACCAAGATGTTATTACAGGTAAAACTGAAACTCAAAAGGTTCTGTTCTTGTAGGAATTAGATTACATCCGTCCTTGCCATGTCTGTCCTGAGCCTAACCTCACATCCCACATCTGTTAGGTCACGTCTCCGTATTCTTTACCCACACAGATGAAAGCAGCCAAAATCAAACTACGTATTTTTTTTATGGAAAAGGAAAGTAGTCACTAATTCGGGTGTGATGACCACGCGCCATCAGAGTGTCGGCATAAAAGACCACGCTCCAGCTCCTTTTATGGTCGACTCTGGGATTCAATGACTCAGAGCCCTAATTTTAACTTCAAAGGTGACAACTGGTCAACAGTTTTCTGCATTGGCCTTCCATTTTATAAGACAGTTTAGATTAGTTATGCTCTACAGAGACACAGTCTGATTATCTTTTTCTTCGAGGTCAGTAAATAAATAATAATACCGGTAATACAAAAACGAAAAGGGAAGGAGAGTTGCATTGAACACAGATGCTAACAATCACACAGTCCCACCTGGGATCTGCATGGCAGAGTCTGACTCCAGTTTCGGCGCTGACGCGGTAATCCAAGACAATCGCAGTCCAGTTCCACACACGGATATCCAATCTGGATGTGGAGGGGATTACAATTTAAGCACAATATTAAGATGCGTCACAATTAATAAATGTTATTTTATATATGTATATAAACTCTGGAAAATGTGGGATTGGCTCTGTGTAAGTAAGACTTTGAATGGAGACACATGGCAGTAGAGTATTTAAACAGAAGAGTTCCATGATTAAAAATAAATGAAAGTAAAAACAACCCAGAAAGGCTTATAAATGTGAGTACAGCCTCAGCAACCAGAGGCTCCCTTGACAGCCGTGGCTGCAGCTGTTGGGCTTCCTTTTTTTTGGGGGGGGGGGGTTACTTCTCTGATCAATGAGCCTTGTACACCTGTGGCACCTCACATGTAACCTTATACAGGATCACCCTTCATGAGGAGAGGCTGAACCGAAGGAAACAGTAAAAAGATCAGAATAAATGGGAAAAATTGAAAAATAATATACAAGAGAATGAAATCTAAGAATTATAATTAACCAACAAGTTCATTTTTGAGGCGTGACACAGAAGAATTGTTGTTTCCTACAATTTTATGAAGACGTTTCTTGAATTAAGCTACACAACAAGTGCACGAGTACTTTATGCTTTATGCTATGGTTTAAATCATGCGGCTCAGTGAGTCACTTTTATTGACTCGCAGGCCCTCGGGGACAACCTCTGTTCTTCACTGTTATTTATTGTGAATGATTTCTACTTAGCAGAACACGTTAATCAATATGTTCTATTGATTAGTGGAGGAGTAGAGAATGAGGTTTAGTTCTGTGTCTTTTTATGGGGCATGCCAGGTGTCTGTTCCAAGGAGTATTATAATGCTGCATGAGAACAGCAAACCTTAAGAGGCGCTATTTATTCATTCTCCTATCTGCATCAGTTCAGGAGGTTATAGATTATAGATGGTTCATTTCTGCAAGGAGGATGGGTTTTCAGTATCGTGTTTGTTTTCCTGTATTGCAGGATTACACACACGTACACACACACAAAAAAAACACTATGTATATTTTCATAAAACTTGGAGGGTTATGTATTTAGACATTAAGAACACTGTTCATATTGGGATGGATTCAGAGACAGATTTAAGGAGTTTTTCTACATCTTTGAACAGCGAGGCATGAATTTAGTTTTATTCTGTCAATTGCACATAAACAACTTGTCTTGCTTCAGATTCGTGTTACTTGCATAATCTGCTCTAGAATAGAATTAGATATGTATATAGATGTGAAACGTTGTGTTTTTAAACATTGTCTTTTGGCACCAACACGTTGCTCAACAGGATAATTGATTATATTAATTTACATCAGTGTTATTTATTATTATTATTTTTATACAGTGATCAGTCTGCGAGCTCTTTGTTTGTTTTGTCACGCACTGTTTGGCTCTGGAAGAACAGACCGTTTATCTCCCTTTCCCGTGCGTGAAGCCATGAGGCCCATCTGGTGACGCGGAACAAGTGGCAATGCCAGAACAATTAATAACGTGCATTTAATCCGGCTTCACATTGCACACATGCAGACATTAGTCCATATAAGAAGCGCAGGCAGGCAGCCATGCGCGTAATGTTCAGATAGAGATGATTATAATACATGTTATAACATTTGTGCACGGACCGATGTGATAATAACCCATAATGATAATAATAATAATACAAAGAGCTCTCGTCGCCGCTGAGGGATGACGTGGAGAGGAGGAGGCGGGGAGGGCGAGGCTTCCGAAAGAAAGCAGAAGAAAAGCGGCTTCTTGCAGCCGGCGCATGCACCGGAGATGTACCGGGGACGCACCGGGAGGGAGGGGGGAGATGGAGGAGGTCTGAGGAGTGGCGCTTCTACCCCCCCCCCCCCCTCCTCACGCCGCTGCTCCCGCTTCTGTTTCTCTGCATTCCTGACATCATTGTTTGCTGGTCTGTCCGCGGACTCCACATCCATCATCGCCTGCAGCCATGTCGGACTCGGAGGACATGACGGAGTTCGCCAGCATCGTGGAGCGGATCGAGCGCGGAGAGGTGAGTCTCATCCGGATGATCTACGATCCTCCGACAGCCGCGGTCTGCCTGTCAGAGCGGGGCGACGGCAGCAGCGCGGGGTCGGCCTGCACCGCGGTCTGTCTGTCTGTCTGTCTATCTGTCTATCCATCTATCAATCAATCATCGATCTATCTATCTATCTATCTATCTGGTGCAGATCAAGATTTTTTTTCTTTTTTCAATTTATTAGGAACTTGATAATAATAATAATAAAAAAGAAATTCAAAAATATATTTCGGGGCATTGCTTGATTTGATGTGGATCCAAATAACAATCCTGATTTAATTTGGTGGCTGCTGCAAATCCATGAACCTTAAGTTACAGTTAAAGGCAAATATCTTGGTTTTTGAATGAAGCTTAATTGAATTAAAGGGGACTGTCGGCCCGGCTGAGCAGCCTAACGGACTGATAGTTCCCCATGACTCTGATGCAGTAAAAATCGCCTCTGCTATGAGATTCTTTTCTGCAGTCTATGAACATCCCACACATTTTGTATTGTATTCCATTGTGCTGGATTCTGTGTCATGGCTTCAGGCTTAGGTTCACCTATTTTTAGAAGAAGAAAAAAACCCTTCTGAACATAAAGTGTTTAATTAGAGGCCTCGGTGTTTGTAGTGCTGCAGGCCGATCACAGACTCCAGTCAATGCTGTATGTGGGACACTTGGCAGCAGCTGTATGGTGATACGGAGGCACTGGGTTACTCACTGAGGTGTGTGTTCCTGCATGCGTGTGTGTTTCCAGACTGACAGACGAGTTAAAACACACTCGCTCCAGCATGCACGATCTCCGGCACGCATCCATGCGTGAACTGTCTGCGTTTCATATGTCTGATGCAAAAAAGACTGCGCAGTCAACCAAATCGTTTAATTCAGATAATTCAAAATATAATCCGGCCTGTCTGCCAGAAAGAGAACTTTCACTTGTATCTTTGCAATGTCTAAACGATGGGAAACAACAAGTCAACATGTAATACTAATGAACATGGCTAACATCACACAGGAGCATTATGGTCCCTTGGGCATCCTTTTTGATCACATGTTGTCGACCATCCATCCATCCATCTGTCAAAAAGTGAAAAGAACGGGTCACTGATCTTTTTTAGAAGCTGCATGTTTCAGGCTTACGCGGTCTCTGGAAATTAACCACACATCGTATAAAATGTTACACGGACAAAAACTGGTTGTTTATACAATTTTTCAAGCCTCATACTTACTGTTGAAAAATTGAGAAATCCTTTGCAATGCAAATGATGCATCCATTTGAATTCCTAGCTGGTACCATCCCCTCTCCTGTGTTTTACAGACGTGGAATAAACCTTTTTCTTTTTACCTCTAGTGACTGAGTGGGTTTCCTGCCAACATGTGCAGGTGGAAAATAGAATGACTTGGCAGAGTCCTTTTAAATGACACCCCAAAAGCTTTTTATGGTCTTTGGTCGTTAACCAAATCACTGTGGAGCTGACATGCTAGCCCCCCCGTGTACCATAAAAGGAACTGCAGACCCACTGCAGCGATTAGCACGCCGTAAATTCCCTTTACTAATGCAGGGACGCTGACATTAGTACAGGCTGTACGTTGAATAGGTTATATCGTACGCAGCCCCTTTTAATAACCAATGAAACCTAATACGACCGTTTTAGTACCTTACAGGTAATCCCCCGACACCTTAACCTTAGACTTCTTTAACAGGATCTGCATCATTAAATGTGAAATTTGAGTTTTGTTTTACATGCATGTGCATCTACAGTAAGTACTGATATATGTTTATAGAACCCAACAAGTAATTGACTATAACTAAATCACTCTGCCATCCTCTAGCCTAGCGCTTCTACCTTTTGTACTATAAAACACAGTGTACGCACTTTTGTTTAGTGGAATGGCCGTAATTCATTCCCCATGGAGTTTCTGCTTTCACTTCCCCTTGTCTCATCACATTTTGTTTTTCAGTCGTGTTTGTACAGTAAAAAAAAAGGGAGCCTGATGTTATAGTATGACAGTGTATTTACCTTCACAGTTAAGCTGATGCACAAGACCTGAAGACAACATAACAATGTTCAGTTATAGTGACAGTGCCCCCTACTGGCAGTTTTATGCTTTGATGGAGCCCTCAAACATTAATCATCACGTATTGTAAATCAACATTGGGTGTATACATTGAGGTTTTGGCACTGTCTCTGCAGCACGATGTATAAAGTGTACGTGCTATTTAGGGAAAAGGGAATTACGCTTTAATTCATTGGCACAGTGTTCATCGCTGCTCTGGCTTAAATTCTAAACTCTTTTTACACTTTGTTCTGCTTTTACTTCGGTGAATGATCTGAATACTTCCCCTCCTAATCTGATGGAAAAAGAGTGATGATTGGATCTTAGCATGTGAAAGCATATATTTGCCATTAGTAGTTTAACAGATAAAAAGTTTCCATGATGGCAGATCTGTTTTTCATCTCTCTCTGAGAAGTCTTGACCTTTCTCAACTCACACCCATTTACCTGAAGCTGAATCTTTATCATCTCAGCTCCATGGAGAGTGCCATGTCTTTACCACTTTGTTTCTACACTGTGACCCGACACACGTTGACCCACGTTTTAATAACCCAGCACTGAATCTGTCTGTGGAATTATACACAACATATCGAGCTGCACCCGCTGTGCATTTCTATCCTGATTGATCTTTTGTTATTTTTAATACATTAGTACTTGGATCCACCTCAAAAATGGAATCGTCTCCTCCTCGGCTGTAGATTCATTTTTACACGAAGTTTCATCAAATTCCTTCCACAACGTTTTGAGATGTCATCACGCACTCTCACCAACTCTCAATGGTGGAGGGGTTAAAATTACGACGCGCACGAAGGCAGCAGCAGTTGCTATGGAGACCCCCCCCCCCCCACACACCCCTCCTCCTTGCGTCGCAGCAGAGCGTGGCAGGCTGCTGATTCACCACGGCAGCGTCACTATTTAAATCCATTCCGCCGTCGCTGCCGGCATCTTTCTCTTCTGCGTGCGTCCCAGAAGTTGAATAAAAAACAAAAAGCGAGAAAGCTCGGCCGGATTTGTTTTAGGTCTGTTCCCGTTTACTTTCTCCCCAGCATGTCTGCAGAGACGCGCCGTGGAAGCGGAGCCGGGGTGAGTGACTGGGGAGGTGGTAAGACGCCGTTTGGCTCGTTATCGGTGACCAGCGCGCAGCCCCTTCTCTGCGCGCCGAGGAGGCGAAACGTACAGAAAGTTTCGGCTCCTCTTGGGAAGCTGCGCGTCCTGCGGCGTGTCTCTCCGAGTCTGAACAAACAGCGCTGCTCGTCTCGTTTCTGTTTAAACCTCCTCCTATCCTTCGGGCTGTCGCCTTTTATTCGCGTCTGGATGCGCTTCTTGTTTTTTTGAGTTTACGCACGCAGAAGGAGGATACGGCTCATTGGGGGGTTTCTGACGCGGCACCTGAACTAAATGATCTAATCAAGTCGTGTTTGTTCGCACGTGCGTCGTTGGAAACTTTTTTTTTTTTATAAAGGTTTTCTATATTTAGCCGAACTTAATCCTGTCTTATGTAATGCATCTGTAAGGACCGCTTGGCTTTATTGTGCGGGACATTATGCGGGATGAATATTTACCTGAGCCTGCCTACGGAAGCCCAGTTTTTGCGCCCCCCCCCCCCACACTGACACAGCAAAAATACAATAGTCGCATTAGAGGTCAGACAATGGGTCTGATTGGGCTGCCTTTGAAGCGTCTTATAATAGAAGAGAATGGGCCATTGTTTCTGGACAGCTGCGTCCTTTCTGAAGATGGGCATGCTGGTTTCAGACCAGTGGCCTCACAGAAACTATTTCGGAGTCGCCCACACCATCGATACCGTTTGCTATTATCGGTGTTTGATTATTAAAGCCTATTCCAGTTGACTTGCGAGGCTGCACATAGAAAGACAGACGACCAATCCCGGCCCCACGTTCATGCCTGTGTGGTTGATATTTTTGGTAATTAGTTCACTTGCATCGCTTGTTTTTGGTGCCCAGACACCTGGAGAGCATGCAGGCTCCACACAAAGGTGGATTTGAACCCAGGACCCTTTTGATAACAAATTGGGTCAAATAGCAAATTGCATCTTCCTGCATAACGGATATAAGCTGCTGTAACCAAACAAAGGTTTGAATGATCGGGGAGCTTCTAAAACGACTACCCCATAGGGTAAAGGGTAAAATGGGAAGTTAATTACTTTTGAAAAGTACATGCAAAATGTGGAACATTCCAACACGAACACATTTCAGCAGTGGCTCATCTTAATAAATTCTATTACAGATAATCTGTTTTTAATTCATCACTGCGAAGTATTAGACGACCTGCTTCTATTGCTGTTGGTCCCTGAACATCCTCTTAATTTGCTTGTATGCCAACAGCAGAGCCATGTTGGCAGTGAAAAAATGTCAAGTTTGTACAATTTAAGGGTATTTATGGCAAATTTTGATAATCGTGTCTCATCACCAGGTCCCGATCAGGAACATAGAGCGGGAGTTGATCTGCCCCATCTGTAAGGAGCTCTTCACCCACCCGCTGATTCTGCCCTGCCAGCACAGCATCTGCCACAAGTGTGTCAGGGAGCTGCTGATGCTGAACCACGAGGACTCGTTCGATGGCGGTTCCGAGTGCTCCCTGCCGGGCAGCCCCAGGTCCCGGGTGCCTTCCCCCTCCATGGAGAGGCTCGACAAGCTTGTGAGATCAGGTGCGTCCCAGAGGAACAAAAGCTTTCTCTGGATTGAAAAGGTGTTTTCCTGGGATTTTTCTCATGTACAGCTCAGCTCAGCTCGGCGCGTTTAATCCGGCTCGTCTCGTCAGGCGAATCGATATTTGAGGTAATGGAAGCTAACAGTCGGGTTGCACGGGAAATGCAAGTATCAAGGCTATTTGGAGACAGTAGTACGAGTTTGGCATACAAGTCATGCCAACTTCCTGTAACTTGAGTCCGAGTTCAGTTTTCGGCACGGCATTCAGAAGGTGTCATCGGCTGCAGCCTGAGATTTATCTCCATAAAGAAGAGAGAAGGCTCGAAAATACGTCTGCAATGAGGATGCGTTCGGCTACGAGTAGAAACTGGAGAGGATTTCGGGACCAAATCATTGGCCAACGTTGAGGTTAAGGTTGAGCAAGCATAATTTTGGGACGTCTGCGAACATGCCCCAGACGAGCAAGAGCGAGCGAGACGACGATTTAACTTTAAACGCTAATTCTGCTTCTGCAAGCTTCATTAAGAAACCGCAGAGGAAATCTACAAGCTGTTGCTCCTCAGCAACATAAAGGCAATGTTGACAAGCGCTTCAGTCCTGATTGAGTTCACCATCTGTGTCTAATGGCCCAGAGGCATCAATTGCCCCCCTTTGATCATGTTAAGGGCTCAACAGGAGCAGAGAAGCCATCACTTTTCACTCCACTCTTAATCAGATAAGTGCATATTTTGTTCGTGAGTGAACAAAGCACAAATCTGTGTCCGTTTAGAGCCGTTTAAACTCTTAAAACCGAGCTGAAGAAAGAGTGTGGGTGTTCAGGGAGCTAACGTGTCACAACGTCTTTATGCTTTTGTGCTAAATGCGTGGCACTGCAGCAGCCAAGCTTGTGCAGGTCAATGTCTGACCCTTACACAGCCTGGCGAGACAGAAAGCTGCTGTTCTGATGTGAGAGAGCTCTGCGTACCGGCAGCGTCTGTAATGATGTAACTTTTGGTCACTTGTCAAAGCTCAGTAAGAGTTTGCGTTGCCCGACTTGACATCTTCAAGCTGTAGAAGCTATCGAGTGTAACTCTGTGTGCCACACAAATATGAAGATTTGAAATTCACACTGGGTTCAGTCAGGTCTTAAATCCACACCTTTTATTCTAAGCATGTCTGCAGGAGCTACAGTGGGGTGAAAACGGTTCTGGGAACCATTCTGCCTCTGTAAACACAGCCTTCCTTCTTCAGCCCCCCCCCCCCCTTCCATTACAACCTGAATGAGTTCATTCTTTACTGGCTGGTCTGCATCGGTTGATGCAGAAAATGATCAAATCCTGCTTTAGAGTAAATTTCATGCCTCGATGAGAGCACAGGCTGATTTCTGTATTCTCAGTCAGTGATTGTGAATAAGACATGGTTTTCAAGTTCATTCAGTGGCTGTGACTCATTCCCAGGTTTTGCACAATTGGAGCTCTCATCAGGATTACACAATAACATTTGCCGAATTAATCACCAGATTACGAAGCGCAAAATTCTCCGTTAGAATATTTAGAAAGTCTTAAAGTTCATTGTGAGCATACGACTTGAGCGACTTGCCCGACCAGCCTCGACACCGATCAGGTCATTGGTGGCCATGGTGACGCAAACCGTCCTTTAAGGAATGAACCAGGGATTAGGTGAAGGGAGAGAAAGGAAAGACTTAAGGGCTATATTTATCATGTGCAGCTCGGACAGGCCTGCTGTTCTTGGACTGAGGAAGACTTCATCACCATTTTCTTCACTTCATTTAATTTTACGTTCCCAGGACTCAGAGTCATTATGCCTTGATCTTCAACAGCAGACTCTTGAATAGTGCACCCTATTTGTGCTGTGTAACTGCATGAACATTAGCCAACTGCTACACTAGTAGAAGGTAGCTTAGCTTAGGAGGTTATCGATGGCCGAGACGCAAAAGCTCCTATCTGCAAAATGATCCGGAAAGAGTAGTGGAAAACGTTCTCTCTGCACTTTGCAAGGCATCAATACTGAGTCGGTATCGTTTACACATGATACAGTATTAAAGTCTTAAATCAGTGGATTGGGCATTAAGTATCCTTAAATAATGGCATTCTGCAAGAAAACAACACATTTTCTTTTACTTTTCTCAAAAAAGATCCCGAAATGTCGACTTTAATAGAATTAATATGAAGAGCAGAGCACGATGGCTGCGTGACGAGTGCCACCAGAAGGTGTATCGTCCCCTCCCCAAAAAAAGTGTTATTCCTGCTATTTGGTCAATGGATTGAGCTCAGATTATTTGTTCATGAATGCACCAACTCTTGAGTGTATGTTCACGCCCAGCTTACAGGTTCGCGTTTCACTCGGAGCTACATTATTTATTCATTTTGTCCTTTGGTGTACTTTTTGAGTTGCCTTTGTCCCTGCCATGTCATAATGTTGAAAAGAAAAACAACCGAGCTTCACTTCACATGCTGCTGTTTCATTTTTATTGTTGGTCTCACCTCACTTCTCTGTTCATTGCTTGCAGCCACAGTGCGAAGGTCGTTTGGAAGTCGAGGTAGACGTGGGCGCCGTGTTTTGACTAGCTGTAGTAGTGAGTACAGTGTTACTAGAAACCCTAAAATACCTGCCTTTCCTTTGTTAGCCCCGTCGACACAACCATACAAACTCACACCACAAATAAGGTAGACAGAATTATTTTAGGATAGTTCTTCTGGGAACTTAAATTAATATCCATTTGAATAATATTTATCTGAATATTCACAAGCAGAGGGTCTAAAAATGTTCAGAGAATTAAATTGAATTAAAAAAAGAAAATGAAACTGATATAGAAGACTTTGAAAGATAAGCTAAGAAAAGGCAATGTTATATTAATCCATTTAATTTGGTTTGCATGTTTGGAAAAATTAGTAAAAGGGAATGATTTTAAAAATTTTTTTTTTTAAAGGATTAGTTCCAAAAAGGAAGGGAAAGAATGAAACTGGTGAGAAGGCGGTAAGGAAAGGACATGTCCTAGGATTTGAAGTGGGACAGGAATGCATGTCCTGTGCAAGAACACAAACCGGTCAGCCTACCACTGATCATTTTAGGCCAATGAAATGAGAAACGGCAGATTGCTGGCCAAGTAAAACAAAAGACTGACGACTATTATTTATTGACAACTTATTTTATACGTTCTCTAAATGTTTTTCAGAAATGAGCTTTCTATAATATTCTCTACAAAGATACGAGCAACCTGGAAGTTAAAGAGAACCTGAAAATTGGGTCAAACTAATTTAAATAAATTCAAAGTAACTTACTCAGAAAATTTCAATTGTATAATTTTATATTTTGATGCAAAATGAGCAAACGTTCTTTATTTAAATCTGCAGACACTTTAGAGAACAAAAATCACCATCATGACGAGTTGGTTAAAAACATTAGTGCTCAAGCATCAGGCGCTCCGTATATAAAACCTTTATCTTTACAATCACTCATCAGTTTCTCCAGATCCATAAATCAACGCACCTAAATACAATTTGCTGCAGGCATCACCTGTCTGATTTTTATTTTTTTTGCTCTTGACCAGAGAAGTGGAGTCGGCATGCACATTAGAACAGTTGATGACACACAAGAATAAAGACACACACACACACACGGTTGCACAGCCTTCACAGTACCTTTCTGGATACCAAGGTCAGATTTCCCCCTCGCATCCAACGACCGTTTCACCTTCATCGCCATCGTCGGATGACATTTCCCATCACGTTGTCAGACAGTTGGGTTCAGGTAAGAACGATAACGGATGTGTGGCAGCAATGCTCTGGAGTGCAAATTGTCAGATCAGATAGAATCAACCTCCAAGTATTAAAATGAGCTTTACTGGAGTCATCGGCTGAACTCGCGTCACACAGCAACACATAACGCCTCAGTTTGTTTGCTTTCATTCCACTGCCCCCCCCCCCCCCCTCACAGCTGTACCGGTACATGTTTCATACCAAAATGCTATGTTGAAGTTATTTTGCTGTACCTGAGGAGTGTTTGATTTAATTTCCAGGTCCTCGGAAGAGAAGTGGAAATTCTGGCTTGCAAACTGAGATAAATCCAGCACTCCTCGTTTCCCCTGTCCCCCAAAAACGTGAAGCAATATTTATGTCTCTTTTGCCGTGATTTCAGTTTGTTGGCTGTGTTTCGTGTGGGGAAAGTGTTTGCGGCCCCCCCGTTGCTTGCATCTGTGATGAGCCCCTGTGTAAATGTTCCTTTCTGTCGGCTCCGTGTGACTGTTTGCTGCCTTGTTACGATGCCGCTGCATCACTAACAAGCAGAAACTCTGGAAAGCATCTTCGCTTGCAGAGGAGTTGTGTTGATTTTGGTGTTGATGCATTGAACTGGACAAGTGAAATTTAAAGATCCATTGCAAGACATTTCTGTTCATTGCCTTGGTTCTGCTTCTCACACCGTTCAGCTGCGTCGCTGGACTTCATGAATGCCATTAATTTTTTTTTTGATGGCCCACTTCTGTAAAATGTCATTATTTCCCTTTTTGTCCAGATCATCATGAGCACTTCAATACTCCTCACTCCTGTGGTAACTGTTAACTGACATTGTGCAAAGTATCTCTCTGTCAGCGCCATGGACCCCTTACTCTTTAATTTGCCCCGGTACATTTGGCAAGTCTCTCCCCCTGGACTTATTCCCCTGTACGGCCGCTGCTTGATAAATTGCCTGCATTGTGTAAGATTTGTGTCTTTATGGAGCAGTGGCCGATGTGGAAATGAAGCTCAAAGGGAGACGTATTAAAGCCCCCTTTTGTGATGCCATTATCAAATGGCAAAGGCATTTTTGGGCCTAAGATCATACTTGGCAGGCCACGTAGATGATGTAATACTGCTTTTGTGAATACTGACCCGAGATCTGTTGAACACAAAGGGGGGAATTCAAATTTTAAAAGCCCCTTTATTTGGCTTCCGTGGAAATAGACATGATTGGAAACTGGATGATCCAAGGCTTTGAATCTTTGTTACACACAATCTTTTCTCACTCATCCTCTGCTCTCCTCCAGGCTCCATTTCATCCCAAGGGTGGCGCAGAGGTTCTGTGACTCCCCGTGTCACCACCATCCCGTGCCCCGGCTGCCAGCATGACATCGACCTCGGCGAGCGCGGCATCAGCATGCTGTTCCGCAACTTCACCCTCGAGAGCATCGTGGAGCGCTACCGCCAGGCCGCCCGCGCGGCCGTCGCAATCATGTGCAACATCTGTAAGCCTCTGCAGCAGCAGGAGGCCACAAAGAGCTGTATGGACTGCAAAGCCAGTTACTGTAACGAATGCTTCAAACTGCACCACCCCTGGGGGACACCCAAAGCTCAGCACGAGTACGTTGGTCCCACCACAAATTTCAAGCCGAAGGCAAGTACAGTCACTGCTGTGGGGAACGAGTAATATCAGTTTTAACCTAAAGAGACTCAAATGGTTTCCTCCAGTTGGACCTTGAACGTCTCTCACCTTGTCACAGGATAAAAAAAAAAAACGGTTAGGTAACTTTGCTTTAAATGGTTAAAAGTAGTAAATGATGGAGCAGGATGAAGATGATTAAGAGGAACACAAGCAGCTGGAAGATCCTTCTGTGATAGGTCAGCTCGACTCGCAGAACATTCTGTTGTAATCCCATAAACACATATACAGTATGTGTAAATCGATACTGTATTTCCTTGTGTTTCTGACTGAGCATAAAATACTATTAACATAAATGGGTTTATCGGTGGAGTGCTTTGTCACCTCCAGGCCATTTGTTGTTCAAAATGCTGCGTCAGTGAAGCTGAGTTAAAGTGCTGATTTCACATTCCATTAGCAGACGCTTAAGGAAATGGCCCACAGATACGTTTCTGTTTGGCTCATCTTCCTGTTTCAATTCACTTAGTGTTGATCAGCAAAGGCTCCTAAACATGCATCAGAGTGGTGTTGTGTGTGGTGTTGTGTGTGGTGTTGTGTGTGGTGTTGTGTGTGGTGTTGTGTGTGGTGTTGTGTGTGTGTGAGAGAGTTTTAACTCCTTGCTCTGTAAATATCACAGGTGCTCATGTGTCCGGAGCACGAGATGGAGAAGGTGAACATGTACTGCGAGGTCTGCAGACGACCTGTTTGCCACTTGTGCAAGCTGGGAGGATCCCATGCCAACCACAAAGTCACCAGCATGACCAGTGCCTATAAGATCCTGAAGGTACCAAATGTAGAAAGTGATACTGTTTGTGGGGGGGGGGGGGTGCAGCTCTGTGTTTGTGTATCTGGTCTTAATTTGTACAGCTGGCTTTGCCTTTGGATGCCAAAGCCCAGGAGATGAGTAATCTATCTGATTACTCGTCTTAGTTCCCATTAGCATCCTTTAAAGGCAGACGGATCCTCAGAGGTTCAGTGTCTGCATCTAAAAACCTGAACATTAGTGAAAGCTTTCTGATGAGGACCGTCTTTCCACTCGGTGAAGTTAGTGTTCAGTCGCTGTGAGGCTGTTTCACAATGAACCTTAAAGAGCTGTTTCTTTGTGCTGCGTCACCCACTGACTGGACCTCAACTCTCCATCTCCTGATGCGATATAGGTGTGTGACCTGTGCCTGTGCTGGCACGCTCCTGACATGGATAGCGCTTCTGTTTGGAACCTGAAACGTTGCCCTGTTGACACTGATTCACTCGTGTTCCACTGGGTAGAATTAAATTTCAATCCGTTTAAGGGTTTGGTTTAGCTTATATGGAGACACGCATTGTATGTCAGGCTGCTATGAATGCTCCAAGTGTTGCAAAAAAGCATGTCAATCCTTGAAAATGTATAACAACTAGTACGGCAATTAAATGTTGTCGCCATGAACACGATGGACGTGGAGCGAGTTGCAGCAGAATCGGTGTGAGATTCGATCTGCTGGTTTGATTTGACCCACAAACCACTTTAATATTTAATGTTTACGTTTTGCTCCCCATGATTTTCTCTGCATTGTTCTGTATCTTCAAATTGTCACATTGGATGCCATGAACACTCCTGGAAGGCTGTATCAGCCAGGAAGTGGTGTGGGTTTCGTTTGCTTTGAACCGTATCGGTTACATTGTGATACTAAGTCAGGGTTTGGCAGATCTAACAGCCCACACCCTGCGTCAAACATGCCCATGTCCATACATCCTCAATGTATATTGCATGTAGAAGTTTTCCGTCGTCATAACGCGGTGTCATTGTGGACGTATCGGAGCATCAAGAGCTTCCGAAACTCATTCACATTTAAACGCTGCTGTTCTTTTCTCTCACCAGGAGAAGCTTTCCAAGAGTATCCATTACCTCATCAGTAAAGAGGACCGGGTCAGGGCTCAGATTACAGATCTTGAGCTGCTCATCTCTCAGACTGAGGTGAGAGAGCTGACTGGCGCTGCTGCAAACCAACATCCCTGTTCACTTTATTCCAACAGTTGTGCAGTGCTCTGTGAAATGGAAACCATTTTCCTTTATATTCATTTTTTTAAAGTCTCTTTTTTTTTTCTCAAAACTCTCAACTGTAAAAACATACAAATTAACGTATTTCTCAAAATTCTTCTTGAAGGAAAATGGCCAGCTGGCAGAGCGTCAAGCCAGTGAACACTTTGAGCGTCTCTTTGAGACGCTGCAGGAGAGGAAATCCGAGATGCTGAGTTCTATCGAACAGTCACAAAATCGACGAATGGATCAGCTCAAGGCCCAGGTATTTATTGGGTACCTCCACCCATGATCACAACCATTCTGACACGTATAAATATAATTGATACTTGATTCCAACTCATAAAGACAGTATTCTAAGGAACAGGCCTGCTGTTCAGTACACAAAGCGTTCTGTTTTACTGACTGGAACTATAAAACGCTCCCCAGGTGGAGGAATACCAGGGCATGCTGGAGAACAGTGGCCTCGTGGGCTACGCTCAGGAGGTGCTGAAAGAGACGGACCAATCCTGCTTCGTACAAACTGCAAAGCAACTCCACATCAGGTAGAGCCAATTTATTACCGACATCTTGGCTGTAAATTTCAGTTATTTGTCAAATGAATTGACAACTTTAGTAAACATTCCCAGTTAAAATTACGAAGTCCAAAAGCTAAATACGATGTGTAAGAATGTGTTTTGTTTTGTTGTAATGAATCAAACTGAAATATTGTTACCATTTACAAGAGCAATGTCTTGGTGGATTTCGCAAATGGGGGTGAGTCTGACGCTCTCTAAAATAAAAAATATAAAAACAATCTGATTATGGGGGTTAGACTGTCAGGAATGCAAAGAAGTAAAGGTTCACAAACTTGATAGCATTTAAATTGTCATGCCACAGCATCCAGTCAAGTCACCAGAGTAATCTGATCTAAGTGGAATAATTGATCCCCTTGGGCAGCTTCGGATAACCTGGATACCTTTATTCTCTTGCGCATAATCCACTGAGGGAAAGCAGTTGGTGATGGTCCTGCGTTCGTTTAATGAAGTGTTTTTCTGTGAAGACGAGCCTCCGCTGATAAATACAGTTTTGCTATTTTATGTCCATCCCCTTTGTTTCTCAGGATCCAGAAGGCCACAGAGTCTCTGAGGACGTTCCACCCTTCAGCTGACCCCTGCTTCGATGAGTTTGTGCTGGACACATCAAGAGAAGAAACACTCCTCAAAGAGATATGCTTTGGTGGAGGTACAGCCAATCAAAAGTTCATTTCTCCAGATGCACCCATTCCTAAAAATGCGATGAATAAAATGGCAAGAATAGTTTAGAAATGTGTCCGGTTTCCACACATGGTGTCTCAGATGCTATGATGGGATGAGATGTGTGTTTTGTCTGTGCCCTGGAGCATCGAGCTCTGAAAAACGAAATAATTATCAGCCTAAACCGTCATTAACTGTCTGTGGCGTTTTCAAAGCCGATCATCTGAGCAGATACTATTTACACGTAGCACACAAAGGATTATCGTAAAACAGGGCGAGAATTTCTGTCATTACAACAAACATAGCAAAACATGCATCTCCAGAACCAATTTGTCTATTGTTCTAAACTGCAGAGCATGCATTTCCACTCGCACCAATTCGATAGATTCAAGTCTGTTTGTGATTAAACTTTGAACCAGAAAATAGAAACTTAATAGAAACAATAATGTTTTATTTGAGTTTTTGGTTTGAATCTATAATACCTGGACATAAACATGATTCTGAGAAAGATTACTCAGTCTTCTTTTGAGGCTTCCAGTCTGATCTATTAACTGATACTAGTAGTTTTCCTTCAGACCATCTTCTAATCCCTGTGCCAGAGGAAACTAGCTAGTAATCTAACAATGCACCCTAAATTAAATCACCGCTGCAATGCTTTGGGAAAGTGCTGCGTACAGCAATTGGGCGGTCATATTGATGTGTTCTTAATCAAAGCATGAGGGATGCCCTTTGATTAGAGGAAGGATATAAGATGAAGGGCACTTACTGCAGTGTGTAATTAAATGAAACTCTTGACAGATGATGCTCTTGTATAAAATCCCTATAGCATAATTTATAAAAGGCGTTTCGGCTCCTATACTGTACACCTGAAAGCTATGTTTCATAAAAAATAAAAAAAGAGGCTGCATTTAGCTATAGGTCACATATTCCACTCACTAGAGAAAAGCATAATCTCCTAATTTCAAATTTGGAAAGTATATAAAACCTTTATTTTAGCTTTTTGTTCATGTTGCTTTATCTTCCGCCATGGAATAGATCCCATATTATCTCAGCTGTGGGCTTTGACCCCATGCTCTGGTTCTTCAGAGGCTGTGGAAGACTGGGTTTGTCAAGTCTAAACCCCATTTGTCTTCCAATGCAAATTAGTTTCCTAAAATACAAAATTGATAACCGAGCTATTTTCCCATCTCCTCCAAAGCCAGTGCAGGAAAGAATGTGTTTTTGAGGAATCCGGCCGAAATAGACGCAAGAGAAACACGTTCTTGTCTTTGGGAAATGGGTAAAAACATGTTATTTCTTGCTACTTGTTCATTGATCAAAGACTTATCGGCGTGGTCACTCACTGCTGTTACTTCTCCCTACTTGTACAAGGGTGTAACAGTGGTTTAAGAAGGGAAGGAATTAAAGTCATGAGTATACTAAAAAGGAAAATATTTGTTTCTTAGAGACTGTCCGTTCGAGGATTAGGCAAACTCTTTTAGCCAGAAATTATTTTATGATTATTTTTCCTCCATGTCCCTGGGCAAAGCAATAAAAGGCACCCTTATAAAAGAAAAAAAGAGAAACATCCACAGATACAGGGTGTTTCTATCATGGCAATGGAGTACAAGAACAGGCGGCGAGCTGAAAGAGTACAACTCGTGTGCCTGGGAGAACAAGACTATAGGGAGACTCAGGATTAGTAAAGTGACTTTGTAAGTGTAGAAAGTACTGCAGCACCTGGTAACGGCTTCCGTAAAAAGACTGAGAAATATGAAATGCTACAAAGGGACAAATAATTTTCACGAGAACAATGAAGTGTATAAAAAACAATTCACGATCCTTGCGTGCAAAATGGTCTTTGGTGGTTCCAGTGCATGATGAATTTAACTGAATCATTCTAGACTGGCTGCTTTTCTTTTTTATACAGAAGGACAAATAACAAGTGGTGGTGGAGTTATGTAGATGGATGGAGAGTCGGGTCAGTGCTTCGCCAGAGAGTGAGCTTCCATCAATAGGAGAAAAGACGATTCATAAAAATATAATGGACAAAGGGGAAATTAGAGGCAAAGGTTGGAGAGAAGTAGCGTTGGTAGTACTTTACAAAGTGCATCTCCGAGCAGCCAGTCGATGTGAAAAGCTCTTAACAGTCTCCGTTATGCGAGACAAGGTTTTCCATTGTTCCATGTAGGCAGACCTGATCCTGACAAATCTGATCTTTACCACACTTATGCTACTGCATTGGCTAAAACCTAAGCTGCTGCGTTTAATTACTGTACTAATTATGCTTAAGATGTTTGCTTTAACTTGAATCTCCTTTGTGTTACGATTAATTTTCCATGTTTCTTTAGGATCTGTTACATCTTGCTTGTACCTAATTTAGCAGCATTAACATTAGTTGTGTGCTTTCCGTTCGCTCCAGACACTCTCACAACAGGAGGGCTGTCCTCTTGTTAACCCATGGCTCCTGCTACGTTGAAGGGCGACCTGTGTCACTGGCCTGTTTTACTGACTGGTTTTTGTGGTTTTGTTTCCTCCTTTCTACCCGTGTCTAGTTCTCGACCCTCCTCTGATTGACTTGTCTAATAGCAAAGTCTATAATGAAGCCTCCATCTGCTGGAGGCTCTCGGATGACCATCTACCTACTGATCACCAAGTGCTTGAATACTGCAGGTGGGTACAAACAGAGATGCACAAACGAGCTATAGACGAACCAACACGATTGGATTTTATCCTCCTTCTTCTTCAGACTTGGAGACCCAAGCCAGCCGCCATCCCTGGAGGACTCTGAGGACAACAGGGTCTGGAGGGCCACAGGCAGCGTTTACGGTTCCAGCGCTGTGGTGTGTGACCTGGATCCTAACAGCCTGTACTCATTCAGGGTTCGGAGCTGCAGGAACTCCATGTTCAGCCCTTTCAGCCCCGAGGTCACCTTCCACACGCCGCCGGCACCTGGTGAGTCTGGGAGGCACTGCGGCACAGCAAACGCGTACAGACCACTAACTTGCACTGACTCATCATATCAGCATCGCGTGCTGCGAGTGGTCCATCGGCATTAGCAGTAATTATTCAAGATTGTCATTGCATGGGTGTTTTATGTTATTTTATTTGCTCTCATGTTCGTTGACATTTTTTCCTCACAGGCTACGACATTAGTAGACATGCTTTTTAGCACGGTGGAGGTGTTGTATAGGGATACTGTATAAATGTCACGAGTCCTTATCAAAGGAACCCTTAGTCTAATGTAGCTATTGGCTATGAAGATTCCAGGTCAACTGGACTTGGAGAAAGAGCTTGAGCTTGTTTAATAATTTCTATGAAATTTCAATCCCAATATATTAAGAGGCAGAGATGGGGCCTATTGTATCAGAGCACTGTGCAGTGTGTGTCACAGCCCAGCTGAGGGGTGTGGCTCCCCCTCGCGTGCCCTGAGGTTTAGAGGCCGTCTGAAGATGTTGGATAAGAGCCTGAAAAGTGTTTCGTCTTTATTTTTTATAAAAAGGAGCATGAACTTGTATTGCATTTTTCTCACAGCCTTCTTTTTATTGAGCTGTTTTCCCCCCCAAGGCGGCGGCTGAGCTCCGCTCTCTCCTTCATGTCTCAGAGCACATCTGAGTGTTTTGTTTTGGGCTTGAATACAGGATGATTAATCAATGACAGACGCTCTCTGTTTTCAAAGCTTGTAGCACGCACAGGGGAGGTAAAGAAACAACAATTCTGTTTTTGTTCATCACTGTTAATATACTGTAGCCTTTGATCGTTGAAGGGGATTGCTTTGTATGGCTCGTGTGTGTGGGGATAAAACTGCATCTGTTCCAAATAAACTTTAGTCTTGCATGACGAGGTGAGATTCCGAACGAAATGATCATCACCCCCAGCCATCTGTTGAACTTGAATTGAAATCGTATCCTCCCTGAGGAAGCTGACTTTTTGTATGTAATCACTACATTGTGCATTGAGTGTAGGAGTGTCAGTTTTGGACCGGCATTGGTTAGCGTCTGTGGGTTTTGGCACACTTGCCTCTTGTTGTTTTCCCCTCCTAATGGCAACATTCAAAAATCATTGAACATGTGCATACATGAAGCACCGGTCTGTGCTAAGAGTTCTGAACAAGCCTCGTTATTGAATCTCCCACATTCCTGGACTCTAGTTTCTGTGGGACCGCGTGGTTTATTTCAGCGTGCGGCAGTGATGGGGTGACAATTCAGGCCTGAGTGAAATGCAGTGGACAAAACACACAAACACACACGCAGCTTCTCGTGACTCAGAATGAGGGACAGCTGCAGACAACAAATGTTTATTTTTCACAGCTGTGCTTTAACCTACTTTCACTCTTGATTAGGCATTTGGTACTGAGCAGTGCATTATTGAGTCCCTTGCATCTTTTCGTGGAACCAAAATGTTGACTGGATGATATGAAGCTTTTTTTTTGTTTGATCCCATGGCTGCAGAATCTCAATGCCTGGTTGTGATCAGTAATGTTGTCTCTCTTGCAGTGATTGCCAATTCAACACAACGTAGACAAAATATTCTTTACAACACAATAATGGTAACACTTGGAGGGGATAGGCACAACCATCCAGTTACCCCCCTGATGGGGTTATAAGAGGCATTATATTGCTAAACCTGGTTTCCAGTTAATCCTGATGCAACTGCTGTTAATATCTCTGCACCACTACTACACAACATGTTAAACTGCAAAGATGTTGTCTGGTCACCCCAGAGGCAACCTTATAATATTATAATGATCATGGCCTAGTTGTTGGAGGGTTTTCAACATGCAAATTAACTGGTCTTTTCAGTGTGCATCTCAGACTGCATGAAATGCTTGAGTGGACAGACATAATCATGTCGGCCAACGGTTCATGCACCCCGGATTATGGTAATTGTGGTCGCATAAAATATTAATAGAATGGCGTTATAAATGTAAACGGTCGTTGCGCGCACAAAATGTGGATTGCAAGGTCTCGTATCCTTTCTGGGGTTGTGACAATGGCAAGTCGGTTATTGTGTAGGACTTTAAGATTGAGCGAGAGCGCCCTCGTGTGTCAACACCTCAGATCCACACCTGCTTAGTCCCCTTCAGAGGGAGGAAACCTCTTACAAGTGATTTATATTTGGTCTGTTTTCCCCCTCTTTCTGCCTCTTTTGTCTTCTCTAACTCTTCTATCCTCACATACAGCATTTGGTTTCCTATTCAGTGATCAGTGTGGCTTCAGCACTGAGAGGCTCATTCTTAGCAAGAGACGGGACACTGTGGAAAATGTAGCAGGCATGGCTTTTCTCCTCGCGGCTGATCGTGTGCAGACGGGCAGCTACGTCGCTCTGGACTACATCATCGGGGACACTGGCATCACTCAGGGAAGGTATGCCGAAAAATGACACTGGAACGTTCTGTAAAGGGGTTGTCCAGTGCGCTTCAATAAGTTAATGTGTTCTTACGGTAAGACACGGGCAGTGCAACACACAATGTGGAGTCTCATGCTATCTGGATATCAACCATTTATTTGTTTGTTCTAATCCTAATCTTGTAGGATGAGTTGCCTGATTGGTGATTATGGGAACTACTGGGTGGGGGGGGGGGGTGCGCACAGAAAAGTACCGTAGTGCCATTGGTATTGATTTCCAGTTCTGAGGTGAAATGTGTGAATTGCTCTGTCCTGCAGACACTATTGGGCCTTTAAGGTGGAGCCTTCTTCCTACATGGTGAAAGTTGGAGTCGCATCAGATTCCAAACTGCTAGAATGGTTTCACAATCCCAGAGATACCAGCAGCCCAAGGTAAGCACAAGCATATGTCTCTGTACATACAACACAATTCTTACAATATTTATTTACTCTCCTGCGTCAGTCAAACAATCTCGGAGCAGCGCTAAGTGTGTTTGAGTCATACCTAATCCTGTGATGTAAGAGGAGAACCAGTTTAAACTCGTAAAGCGCTTAGTCACAGAGTAAGCTTGCCTGGGATGAAAACCGTTGAGCATGTTGGGAAGCCATTTTCTTCATGCAGCACCAGCTCATAAGTGTCATCCTATTTATGGCCGTCTCCTCCCAGGTATGACCATGACAGTGGGCATGACAGCGGCAGTGAGGACACGTGCTACGAGCTCTCCCAACCCTTCACCCTCCTCACCCTGGGCATGGGCAAAGTCTTCATCCCCAAAGCTTCTTCATCTTCCTCTGCTTTTGCAGCAAGTGCAACCGCACACGCCGACTATGGAAACCGAGTGCTTCCCATGCCCCAACGCTTGGGTGTGTGTCTGGATTATGACACGTGCCGGGTGTATTTTTACGACGCCGACACCATGAGGTGCCTTTACGAGAGGCAGGTGGATTGCTCAGGAACGATGTATCCGGCTTTTGGCTTCATGGGCAGTGGCAAGGTTCAACTGGAAGATTTCATCACTGCCAAACGACTGACCCTCTGAGGAGAGATGGCGAGTGTTCTTGGAAGGGTGGGTTTTATTGACTGTTGGGATAAGAACCCATTGGCTACTGGAGAGAGGAATGCTTATCATCAATGCACACATACGGAGGTCTTCAGAGGCTGGTATACTGCATGTAAAAGGTCTTCTCTACCTACCAAAGTCAAAGCTCCATCTTTTTAACATGGAACGCCTTCAAGCTTACACTCACTCTCTTTGCCATGTAGGTTTATATTCATAGATTATTTTATGTGAGTTAATGATGGGATAGTCTTCGTTGCTTTTACTTTTCTGTAACTGTGTTGAAGTGTAGGAGCATATGTTTTTTTTTTTTTGGTATTGGTGGACCTGACAGAGCCTTGGAGCTACTTTTTTTTTTAAAAGCTTATACCTTTGTGCCTTTATTAGGGAATGGCTTGCTGAGTTTGATCTAGCAGACATTGGTATTATGCAAAAGCATTGTGGAATTACTGAAAAGCGTAAATGCTGTCCGTGAGTTTTTACTGTTTGATCACTTTCACTGGTGTCACCGTTAATACTATCTGTAATGACCTATTACTCATTTACTCTTCAGCACTACTTTTCAACCTTGTCACAATTTTAATCTGCTGCTTTTGCACATGGTTAAAGAAGCCTCACGCATGATAATCTTTTCAATCACATTTTGATCACTACCTAGTTTGCTTCTTGACCTAAAGTTTTTGTAGACATGATCGGCACGTTGATTTCTCACTCTGGTAGTCGTGTGAAATTTACCTTTTTAACATGCAGCACATACTCCCTGGAGTAGTTCCTTTAATTTGAAAGCCTCTCAATTTTTGCATGACACTGAATGTGACTTTTTTTTTATCGTGAAACCAGCTTGGTATCAAAACACGGTTTTTAGAACATCAGTTTGACAAATGCAAAGTCATTAATAACCTAATTCCCTTCGATTCTGGTGCTTACGTAGGTGCGCAACTTGGCTCTGGGTCACTAGCAGCCTTTAAACATGTACACAGAGTGCTATCATAAGACACTACTCGGTACCTTTTTTACTATCGAAACTACAGTTTACTTGCAGTGCAGGACACGGGTGTAGCACATTACTTTGTCTTTGGTGAGTTTGGCTGTCAGACACCTAAATGGTTAATTTTCTTTGATTAGTATATTTAAATTATTGGTGTGTCCTTTAAATGTGCCTGCAAATGGGCTCATTTCTACATTCATTTCTGGTTTCTGCAGGCTAAGAGTAATCGGTGTGTGTTTTCTCAGTTTTCTGGCCCAGACAGGGTCCCAGTCTGTCCTACCTCTATCTGCGGGGCCTGGAAAATCTTAACTGCTGTATGCTTCCTCACAGAAATGTGTTGGGTTAGTTTTGCAGCTTTGTGCATAATGGTTGGTTCAAGATCCCTGCCTTTTCTTTAATGGCGGATAATAAGCTGATCTTCACAAGTGTTTATTTTTACTTGCATGTACATATCGAGTCGAATAACATTCATTTTATTTACGTAAAGTGAATCTCAATGTTGGCTTGCGTTTGACTGAAGGATTTGTTTTACGATTGGTGGAAACCGCAAATTGTTGTTCCTTATAGTACAACGTTTTTCTTATTTGTGGTGTCGGTTTGATGTAGAACAGATCGTGTGCTTTGTTTTTTGTTCAAACATTAAATAAATCATGACCTTTTGGCGGAGCATACATTTCCTGCAGGTTCAAAAATCAATTTAATTTATGCTCAAGCATAGGTTTTTCTTCCCCCCCCCCGGTTTCTTCCTATTGGAGTCAAAACACAGATGTAGGTATTTATAGAAATGTGGTTTAAGGGTTGTAATCTCAAAGTACACAACTGCTTCACACATCAAAGCCTGCATTTCATTGGCAGATTAAAAACCAAATAATCATCAGAATTCTAAAATGGCACTTTAAAAATAATCTGGAGCATGTTGGTAACAGTTTGGCTCTGCAGGTGTATATAAAAGGTGTGTGCAATATTTTTAAACAGGCTGTAGCATAGATGGGCGTAGGCTTAGCAAGACAATTTGCACTGTTAAAAGTAAATTTTGTGTTTTCCAAATGGGGTTTTCCTTAAAACAAAGTGAATTGTCAACTTAGTTACATTTCTAGAACCTATGATTATGTGAAATCTGTTTCTCCCTGTGCATTTCCTCCAGAGGATTTGGATGTGGTGTGTAAGTGGGGTTCTGTATGTTTATATGCAAAGATGTGGATTTTTTTTTGTTTTGCTGTGCTACTTTCATTTTCTGTGAGTTCATCAAATAAAACTAGTGTTTTTCAATCAATCTTGGCTCCAAATATTATTCAATTTTGTGCAGCTGTAAATTTATTTCCTGATCATTTTAGATTAAATCCTTATCTGGAAGAAATTGAAATGTATAAAAATGACTGCAAGTTAACACTGTTCATCTACTGAGGTTTCTTTAACTGTTTTCAGATAAAGCGAGAATCAGACAGGTTCAATTACCGGTGCTTGTAATTGACTGACAGAATTATCAGTAACTGATACCAGATCTATGGCACATTGTGGCGAGGGTAAGCAATTGTGTTGCAGACAAATATCCTCCCGCAAAACAAAGTCCTGCAACTTGGGATGGCCGGTGACTCTAAATTCCCTGTGGATAATTGTGTTGGCCCTTTGATGAACCGACACCGAAGAGCATACAAAAGGAAAATTCACCCACTACGATGGGTTTCTATCGATCAGACGCTGATGATCAAAATCCGCTCCTTCACCTGCTGAAGGATGCTGCGCTATTGGAGGAGTGGGGGGTGTGACGTCACGCGGTGATCAAAGCGGAAGCGACGAAGGAGGAAAAGAAGCAAGTCCACGTCACTGAGGTGTGATAGCGCAGGACGGCTTCCGTGGGTTGTCCACGCATTCCCCACGCATTCCCGTGTTGGATTGAATATTTAAGTAATTTGACCACAAGTCGGAGATGCTTTGAGCGGCTTCAACAGAGGCACCGGGAATACGCTGAAGGTTACCGGCTTACGGTACGTGAACCTCCGCCTGCTGCTAGCCAGCCCGGCTCAAACGCCGGACGGTGCCCGCTGCAGTGCGTCCTCCGGGCATTCGCGGCTTGTATTACGTTTAATTTCTACCAGGCTTCGTGGAATATCACCTCCAGTATGTGTTTGTAGGCGCTGCGTGTCTGCTTTGACGCAGCTAGCTCTAGCTGGGCTCCGTTCGTCGGCGCGTTGTTGACATGCTGGTTGCAGCGCAGCTGGTAACGAGCGACAGCTGATCAATGGACGGAGCAGGCCCGGTGAACAGCTGCTGCTACCACCAGGGTGAAAGCCAAGTCATAGCTGTCATTTTACCGCGGTAAATACAAAGGGTAGATTAATTATTATTGCATATGTGCAACCATTACTATTCTGTATTATTGGATTGTATGGCGTTTTACACAATCGGTAATTAGTGTGCCCCATCAGCATGTAACAGCAGTAATCCTGCACCTAATGGATTGCCACAGCCCGTGGGGCGGGCAGCCACCTCAGCCTGTGGGACGATGTTTGTGCTTGCTCGAATCAAACCAGCAGGTAATTAGGTTCAGGTCAGAGGTAAGGTGACTTTATCTGTACCCGAAGGTAGAATTGGTTTACAGCAGTTACACTTTCTAGCTGTAGTCTGCCGCTGGTCGCCGCGTGCGCACATGCGCCTGAGCCGGGGATCGAACCGCCAACCTCTCAATCATAGGACGACCCTCTCAACCACCGCGCCGCCGCCCACTGTCACCCTACCTTTACCTTCACCGGGTCATCAGCGGCCCTTCAGAACTGCCTCCAGAATGCCAGAGTCCTGGTCGTGTTGCCCCGGCGGTGGGATTCTTTCGCCTGTCTTTTTCTCGTGCCTTTTTATATGAGTATAGGTTAGATCAGGCATGGGCAAACTACGGCCCGGGGGCTCTTTAATCCGGCCCGCCAAATTTGTCCAAATTCGCCGAGGTCTACATTTGGAGCCTCCAAATGACTTTATCTTTGTTATGTGGATTCATTTAATAGCACTCTTCCCTCATGAACTTCCGGGTATGCTAACGCTATGTTCTGCTCAACCTCACGTCTTCGCCTTGTCCTGTTTGCATTTGCTCAAAATGAAGAAACAAAGCAGCATGCAGGACATGGATGCAAAAACGGAGCAAACAAATAGGTCCCGACCAGAGGAGCGTAGTACTTCAGTATAGTTACAGCACAGAGCTTGTCAGGCAGTGGACTCAAATACTATATAAAATATTAATCATTCACCAATCAGAGTTTAAAATGGTGGAGGTCATATTGCCCATGCCTAATCTCGGTAGAGGACGTTGTTCTCCAGTCAACCATGTTACCTAATATGTGAAATCCACTTGCATGAAGAAGATTATTGCTTTCAACATCTGGTTACTGTTGTCAAATACCAAAATATCAACAGGCCGTTTGATGAGTTATTCACATCAGGCTGATATGTATCTTTTAGACTTGTGATATATTCTTAGGATAGCACTTTATTATCATTTCACGCAGTGATGCAATGAAAGTAAGTGGTGTGGTAAACGTTTTAGGTGCACGGTACATGCAAACATCCACATGAAGCCAGGCCCTCAGCATTAACTGACATTGCATTGTTAATTCATGATAAATATTCATCACCTCACCTGTCAGTGACTTTGTTATTCGATTGGTGATCGTGTTAAGAGTTTGTCAGAGTTTTTTTTTTTACTGCTCACAGAGCCTGGCATGGAGAAGGCATGGGCTCAGAATTTTCTTACGAACCTTTTTATAAGGTAAACGGGCGCTTTCTATCTGTTTTAATCTGTCTAATTAGCTGGCTGTTTTACTTTGTTTGAGCGAGGTCAGAATGCCATGACCTGGTCAAACGGCCGTATGGTGGTGATAAGAGGCGAAACAAAACCCAAGTACTGAAGTATTTGAATTAGGAAGTCTAACCTGCTGTATGCTTTTACTTTTCTTGCATGGACAGCATGAAGTGACCAAAGAGGGATCACGATATGACGTAATCTGTTTATTTGTGTGTACTAATATAGCATGAGCTAAAAATGAGCAAACGGCATTACTCTTTTAGCACGTGTTCACATTTACTTTCAAGGAGGCGGCATGCTTCTAAGCCAATTCAGTAAAGGGTGTTAAAGTAAGCTTATTACACAGAGATCGAAAACAGGGCTTCAGCGGCTCTAACAGGCAGATCCTGCAACGTTGTTTCGGACTCTGTTTGGCTAATTGAGTGCGGAAACACTGACCAATGTGAGTATCCCATGCATTATTTAAATCTGCATCTTAATGTGTGGAACTTGTTTGTTCTCATAAGCAGGGGCTCAATAGTTACATTCAAGTTTTGCTAATTGTAAAACTGTAGAAGAAAATGTAAGTGAAGATCTTGTGAAGATCAACTTTTACACTCAGTGTTGTCGAGGGTAGAGAGTTAATATTCCCGATGTAGCTGAGCCACTGGCCGGAAAATAAAAGGATTGTCCTAACTTTAACTGGAGACTCGTATTTGTTCAAGACTAGATCTTGGCTTTAAGTCTCCGTTTTGTGTGTGAATGCTGAGCAGCATTGAGAAACCTAAATTACAACTGGAGTAATTGCAAGAGATTTTCTATTATTTAGTTTTTATGGATCGATCATATCTCTTAGGAATATGAGCCAGGTATGAACTACATGCTTGGATGTTAAGGGCTGTGATATTTTTTTTTTACTGAGTTTGGATTTTTGTGTGCAATATATGATCTAATCAGAATACTGTATACCTTTACGGTTAACAACACTATTTTCAGTACATTTTCTATTTTAAGTTGAACATGTGGCTGACTTTGATCCAGCCCCTCAGATAAGCGGAATCGAGAGCTGTTGAGACCCGGAACAGAAACGCAGAATTCAAATCATTTATGTTCCAGATGATTCCCAACCTTAGGTGCAAGTGTAGCGCCCAAAGGGTGCTAAAAGAAAGAAGACATTCACCCTGATGTCGTGTGGCAAGTGATAAAGAATTTAAGCATTTGCTGTTGTATCACTTGACTTCAGGGCAGCTTCTGTCCTCAGGCTGTGAAACGTCTCTGCTCAGACTCTGCACTCCTCTATAAAAGCGTTTTTCTTGTGTTGCGTAAAGGGATCAGAACTCTCATTTGGATTCTTCCTGTGTCATAGAAGGAGAAATAAATGAACCTGGAAGATGTAAGTGTCTGAATTATTAAATGCTTCATCGCCAAACAGCAGCAGGTTCTAAACAAAATCTGTTCTTCTTGGCTGGGATTTTGTCTGGATACATTTTACACATGTAATATGCATTAAATGTTATATGTGCTTGTCCCCTTGCCTCTAGATGGGTGAAGCGGGCTCACGGCGGTCCACGCTTGTGTCTCGTCTGCCGATCTTCCGCCGGAGCAGCAGTAAGAGGCAGGAGTCCCTCCCGTCCTCTCCGTCTTCAGGCGGCGTGGGAAATGGCATCCACAGTTCTTCACCCTCCAGCACCAACTCCAGCTCTGGGAGCACTGGGAAGCGCCGGAGCCTTTTCCGAACTCCAAATCTCAGTTTCACTGCTAAGCGCAACAGCGAGCCGCGTGTCCAGCCTATAAACCTGAACCTCACGCCGCCACTGACGCAGGCCACTGACACCAATGGGAATAACCAGCAGGCAATAACGACATCATCGTCAGCGGGCGTCGGTGACGGCGGCGCGCCACCCAGGTCGCGACATTCATTTGGTTTCGGCAGCCACAAGAGGAAAATCACACGCTCTCAGACCGAGGACTTTGACAAAGCATCATCTTCCTCCTCCACAGCCAATCGAAATGTGTTTATAAATTGCATCAGCGGCTCGGGGGCCAGTGAGGGCGACGACTCCGGGTTCCTCGATGATTACAGTGGGGGCAGTAATAACAACAAACGGTCGTCACGACATAAGAAACAGCTTCTGCCCAAATCGTTTTCAGCTCACCATCGTTTCTCCCGGACCTCGGATCACCACAGACCCCCAGAAGTGAGTCTGGAACCTCCGACCTCCTCCACCACCACCGCTCCGGGGGCAGCAGGGCTCACTCCAGGGTCATGGCCAGGGGAGCTGCTTGGTGCAGGTGGCGAGAGTTCACTCCAGTCTCCTATGATATCAGAGGACCGAACCACAGCCATTACCCCTTCAGAATTCGTCCATGTCACAGAGGATTCCGTGTCCGAGGTGGATGCTCTGCCGGCTCCGAGCCCCGGGTCTGGGTTGGACCCGGGACCCAAGTCTGGGACTGTGTTAGATATTGTTCCAGCACCACCTGAAGCCCAAACCGCTCCAGAAAACCTCAACGTGACTGCCTCTCCTGACCAGGTAACTTGTTTCATTTATTTTTAAGCTCTTTTATTGTTGATATGGAAGATGAAGATAAAACTTGTAAAAAAAAAAGGTTTATTTTCTACAAGCACATTAAAACACCTGAACAGCAAACCATTTTGTTTGTTTTAACAGGAATTCAATTTCAAAAAGATGGAAATGGTAGTGCAACAGACAAAACAATCGCAGGTGTCCTTGTATGTCGAGAACAGAACAGAAGAACGTTCTTACCAGTAGAATCTGTGAAATTCGGCATAAAAATTGAGCACGAGGCATGAAGAGTCCTTTTATCGAAAGAGCCAGGGCATGAAAATGAAAACCTACGCATGTCTGCAAGCTGCTCTCCACATTTGACACTTTTGTGCTCACAACTTTTTCTCCAAAGAATCAGTTCTATTTTATTGGTGGATTCCACCCTTGAGAGGAAATCATTTATCCAGTATAAGGTTGTGTACTGCAGCCATTGAAGAATAAATACGAGATGACTGCTGTCTAAACATACACTGGTGCTTAAGGACAAAAATATTCACTCAGTAAATAAGAGCAAAAGAGGGTTGTCCTTTCCCCGAAGCCAGTTTTATCCTAATGGGACCGCTGCCCTTTCCTTCCTTGTGAATGGAACATTTAAAAATGCTTCTCGTCCTTTTGCACACACACACACACACACACACACACTCATTGATGTCCTCCCTTCAGGTTTTCTTCACTACAGCTGAGTCCAGCACTGAAAGACCTTTACTCCCTGACACCAGCACAGCCAACAACACAGACTATGAGACTGCCATTTCTCTCTCGGAGCCAGAGACGGCCGTGCCCTGCCTGCCGCTGCAGGGACAATCACTGGAAGAGAGGAAGGAGAGAGAGGAAGAAAGAAAGGAAGTGAGGGAAGAGGTGTCTCCGGAGAAGGGTAAAGAGGAGGAGAGGAAGGCCGGTTACCACACGGAGACCACAAGTGAGAGCGAGGCGTGCGTTGTACGCAGCGAGGGTTGCCACTCTAACCCGGAGCAAACGGAAAAGAGGACAAGAAACATGCTTTTCGTGCAAGAAAGAGGAAGCTTCTGCGGCTGCCATGAACCCAGGTCCTCTCACTTGAGGAAACCACATGCAGGTAATAAAGGTCATGCAATGCTAGCATGAGTCACAGACTTATATGCACACACCCACAGAAGCACAACCATAAAATATCACACGCCTTTAAATTGTTGACCAGGAAATGTGATCTCAAAGTCGGCAACAGTTGTGACCGTCTGACATGCAGTGTTAAAGAGTGGGGACAAAGTTAACAAATGCAGTTGAGTTTGCTGTGCTGTGTGTGACGCGTTCCCTTTCTCTGGTAACTCTCACTGTGATTAATCACATTGTGTTATTGACCCAGGAGCAGGGCTCAG
This sequence comes from Brachionichthys hirsutus, assembly GCF_040956055.1. Taxonomy (NCBI): domain Eukaryota; kingdom Metazoa; phylum Chordata; class Actinopteri; order Lophiiformes; family Brachionichthyidae; genus Brachionichthys; species Brachionichthys hirsutus. Next base: position 103,321 of record NW_027180374.1, on the reverse strand, counting down.
ATTAAGATTTCCCTGAATGTTTTGTGCGTCCACACGGCAATCACGCGGTCCTATTTCCTGTTCATGAACCAGTAAGTCGTGGCATGAGAACTACATGAGCGCTACAAACAAAGATGTGATATAATTTATTATCCAGAGCAGCAAACATTACTTTTTTGAAACTTTATATTAAGAAGTAAATGGATGGCGACTAAATCTTACTTTCTGAAACTATATTCGAAATGATGTGATTAAAACATTTATATCCAATAAATAAATAAATAGATGTTAAAGACGGCACCTTCATTCATTCTCTCTCTGACTTTCTGCCTGTCTTTACATCTTTCCTGCAGCGTCTCTTTGCAGCAGCGTCAGCCCCTATCACGAGGTGATGCGAATGGAAAGACGTCTGCGGTCCTCGTCTGAGGGGGCTGGTGGACCTCGCATCCAGGGAAACACCAGGGATGTCCCAGGAACTGAGGGATGTGGTCTGCTTAAACAGAGAAACAACTCCTCATCATCCAAACTGGGAAGTCTGGTAGGTTGGAACGGGTGTGTGCGCGTGTGTGTGCGTGTGTGTGTGTGTGTGTGTGTTACATTGAAAATCATTGGGAGCTTGTCTCATCAGGGTCATCATTAAAACTGACATAAAGAACATTTTGCTGCAGATGATTCAAATGCTGTTGATATTCTTTTCTTTTTTCATGTTATTTTTTTTTCTGTTGTTCTTAACGTGGATTTAATGATGAGGAAGATTGCACTGAATGGTGTGTGCTATGAGGTGTGAAGCTGACGCTCCAAAAAAAAATTCACAGAAGGTTTTTATTTATGCAGTAAGTGCATATGTGGGAATAGTGCAGCAGCTGTGTTAACAAATATATAATATTAGCACACATATTTGAATCCAGCTTAAAAAAAGGCACTATCTGCCATTAGTCGTGTAATGACACTTAAAACTCAGCATGTGCAGGAAAATAATAATAGTTTCTTTGTAGGAACAAATCATTAAAGGAAGAGCCCTGCTTTTAAATGTGATGAAGAGAACAGATGAAAACTACAAACTCCTTGATGAAACACTATAGGAAAGGATGTAAGGAATCTTTCTCTCCAATGCCATCCAGTGCTGAGGCCTCTGGCCATTTAATTTACTGTCTGTGTTTCAGCATGCTCTGGAAAACATCAAATAAAGTTAAAAATTCAATACTTTGAAAAACATCTATAGGTAATTTTATAGCATCTTCCAGGAAAGGCTTTATCGACTATTGTCTGTAGGTTAGTCTTACGACGCACGAAAACGGTCTGAGGTAGGAAAGGTAGTTTAAGCAATCCAATTTATTTCACGAGGGACTTGAGACTTTGACAAATGGCTTACACAGTCTGCGCTTCCTGCTTGACATGCAGTACCAAATACCCAGTTATCTCTTTTCTTCCTCCGACCAATGATGGATTCTTCAGTAGCCTAAGTTAGGCAGTAACCCTTGATATATATATATATATGATTATTGTGACTACTTTAAGGAAATGGAGAGAGGGGTTTGCACATAGCTCATCCATACTTTATACAACTTGGCTGGCTGTAGTGTCGGCTTTAAGGACATAGCAGTCAGGCTAATCAGACTGTACTACAGCCCATACTAAACAGTACTGTATACTTGTAGAGTGTAATTAATTGTTGCTGTATCATTACAGACCATATATTTGGTTTACAGTGATAAATGATGTTACGCTGTGTGTATTCCAGCTATTTGGGGCTCTCATTCCGGTTGGGTCTTATTTTAAGGTTTTTTTTAATGCTACGCTATATATATTTTACCAGCATACACAGTGTTGGTTGCTCATAAATTTCCCAGTGACACCTGTGATAATATAGAGGCAGTCTGGCCGAGATAAGAGAGAATTCCCAAAGTTACGTCTTCAGTCTTCGGCTGTTTTTGTCCACTGACATTGAGGCGAGCTGAACTGACGTGACGGGAGATGTTTGTGTGTAGTTTGATGGACGTAAACGGCAGAAAAGTTCAGCTGCAAATGCAATCCACTTTATTTTGACTGTTACTTATGCACGTCAACGGTTGCATCGTCGTTTTGGACAATGACGGCATAGTGTGCATCTTGGTTTCATATCCCCTCGTCCGATTGCCGCTAGGTGAAAGCTACGGTATGTCTCGTCTGTTACAATTGCATTAATCACTCAATAGATAAGGATTCACCTCCAAGGCAGAATTTGTAATAACCACCAACAGAGAGCTGGGTTTAAAATGAAAAGCGATAAATTTGCAAGTAGAAGTATCGTCTGAATGGTGTAGTATATATTATGGTATGATTGTGTATGGTATAATATAATTTTATAAGTTGTCATGGAAGTATTGTCAAAGATCAATCAGGTATTTTCTTTCAGTCTAGGCTTCTCATTTTTTTGTCTCATGGATAATGCATGACCGTTAATAGTTATCAGCCCCTGTGATTAGATGAGCTATAAATGCTGTAATATAAGTACTGATATTAATGGTTGAGGGTGATTATATTGTGAGAACTTGTTCATATTCTAAATCTGTTAATTTGTATTAATAGGATGGAGGCTAATTCAATTGTAAATGTACCTGGAAATAAGGTACACTGCTTATCAAGTTGGGGATCATTAGCTCGCAGTGAGGAGGAAGAGTCTGCTGAACTCAAGGATTGGGATTTGATTATCTTACATTTTGTATTATTCATAAAGATTTCCCATCGGCGGTAATGAGGTTGAAGAGCTCAAAGATGATTCTTTAAATAGCTTTTTGATAATAAATATTCACAGTATTCTTTTCTGTACCCTTCAATACTTTTAATCAAGCGTGATCCAGCATTTGGAGAACCGTGGCCAGGAAACTCGAGTACTCGCATAGAATACATATATATCTTTTTAAATGTAATTTATTACACCTACTCTATGTAGTCAACAGAAATGTCTGCTTTAAAAATGCGTGCTCTTAAACGGAACATACAGATTCCAAAAATTCCGTCCTTACCAAGACTACCTATTGAAGAAGTAGACGTGATGGTAATGATTAAATGGAGATATTCCACTTGATATTCAGTCTCTTCTCATAATGGTTTAGATTTTAAAACAATATGGTTGCAGTACTTCATTTATTTGTAAATCAGAAGGTGGGGCCAGGAGAACAAGTCACAAAACGCAGCGCCTCCAGCAGAACGTACCGCAATTGGTGATAATGGTTGAAACAAAAGAAACTGTTATTAGAAACTGAGCGCGTTATTAATTTAGATTTAGCAATCAGAGCATTTACAATAATCACCGTTGATCAACGGAAGGGGGGGGGGGCGCTGTGTCTTTGCTGCTCTACTTTTTTCTCTTCCGCCTGTCGATTGCTGCAATGCAGGGGAAATGAAATGAGGACCTAAAGTTCTATTTGCAGCCATGAAAAGCAGGAAAACTAATAGATTCAGAGCTGCGTTGTATCTCTCTGTTGATCTAAGCTGTAAAATGCATCCAAATTAGGCAAATAGGCATCGTGATTTATGACTCATGACAGAGACTAAAAATATTACACAGAATTTGTGTATGGATTTTTCTAATGACAAAGAACATGCCAGATCGAGTTATAATTCCTGTTTCTACAAATTAATCCCGATGATTCTGAATTAAAAAAAAAAATATTTCACCTCAAATTTATGACCTTGGATTCCGCTGCTCACAATCAACAGAATGAACCACTGGGACATACTATTTCCCTCCCCTTCATCTTAAATAACATTGTTTGCTTATTTTGAAAAGGATATCTGCTTGCTCTTGTACCTATTTGTTTAAAAATATCGGGTGGTGTCAGCGAGACGGGGTTGCATTAAAAGCCAGATTTATTTTTATTTTTTTAAACTCAACAAACATATTTTCAATTTGACTGGACATTCAATCCTTTACTGCCTTGGGCACATCGTAAACACAATTGGCTGTGAAGTGTCGGCTGAAGTCAGAATGAAAGTAACTTGTTATTCTGTATATTTTCCGTCGCTACAAGGCGTAATACCCTGCTGCAAAGGCAAATCTCTTTTCCCTACCCTAAAGCGCTACATTTTTATTGTATTTTCATAGACCCTATGCGTGATTTCCACTGAGTTTGAGCAGAAAACAGTGGCCTTTCGATGGATGGAAACAACCTCTCGCCCCAGTTTTGGGTATCATTCTGCTTGGCAGTAAAGAGATGGAGCCATCTTTTAATGAGGGCTGAGACTGATATTATATCTATTAACTCAAAGATTATACTCATTCAGATCAGACATCCAAGGTGCAGAGGATGGGTTCTAAACTCGTATGAACACATTTCTATGGTTGGAGGGGCCCATTAAAATGGGTAATTCAGCCTCAAATGAAGTCTGTGTGCGCATCAGCATCACACGGTGTGCTTCCTCATTTCCTTTTCAATACTATAGCTATTAGCTTTAATGCCTGGAATGAGGTCTTCTGTTCAGTTGCACTACACTAAAACAAATTTCCAGCTTATTTCTTGTATTCGCTGTACTAAGTATCTGGTGAAAATCAGTCATATATACATTCACGTAAGGGGCATATGCTGTAGGTAGTGCCTTGAGGAACATCGACTTTATAATTCACACAATATGCACACTCACCGACTCACACACTCAGTCACACACGTGGTGAGAGGTGTGGTTGAATAGTTAAGAATGTCACTGAGCATCGAGACCCTTAGATTCAGATGTGAAAGGATGGCTGCATGGTGTGGTTGTGAGTTTTTTTTATTTTTCATTCCATCAACAGTGATGAAAGCTGAATGAAATTAGTCGCTGGAATTTCAGCTCCTGCATTCATGCGACAGTTGTGGCCCGAGGCCTGGTTATGTTTTCGGGTTGTCTGCACGTCTGTTCCATCCTTGTGAAACTGACATCTCAAGAATGACTTGAGGATATTGCCACTTGGTCAAAAGTCGAGGCCACTGTGACCTTGGAAACGAGTCTTTTAGCCCTCAGGATACATTTGGCCAAATCAAACATAAATGTCCAAAGAGATAAAATGACTGGATAATGGCTGATTTCCAAAAGGTCAACTACATTAAGACATCATAATGTGCCTTTAGAACTATTTTCTCGCCATCACTCAAATCCATAACTGTACTGCCAAAATGCATCCAAGTTTTAGAGCCTGTAGCTTCTTTGAATCTTTTCTTGGCCCGGCAGGCGTCAGTTTTTGCTACTTTCAATGAATCTTCAAATAATAGATCACGGGTGTCATAATCTTAACTTTAAATGGAACAAACACAGCTGTCACTAAAGGAGTTTGCAGCTCACGTGTGTCACGTTATTGGGGGGTAGTTTGTTTGCTCTGAGTAGAATTAGAGGTTGCAGAAAGTGTACGGCGAGATGGATGGATTTTTATTTGAATTGAGTCGTTGAATGATTCTGTCGTTGAATGAAACCCCGTTTCCCGACAACTTGGCTTGGCTTTGAATGGTTTAATAGCCCTTACATAGCCTGGAGGTGATTTGGGTCACTGTCCCACTGGAAAATGAATGATGGTCCCACGAAGCGCAGACCAGATGGACTGGCGTGCCACTGCAGAATGCTGGTTAAATGGGCCTTTAATGTTCAATATATTACCAGCAGTCTGACCGGCAAAGCACTCCCACACCATCACACCTCCCCCTCCATCTCCCATAGTGAGAAGCACGCATGCAGATGCCATCCTTTCCCCTTATCCGTGTCTCGCAAAAACACACCAGTTGGAAAATAAAATGTGAGATCATCAGACTGAAGGACAGATTTCTACTTTTCTTCTTATTGGAATCCCTCTCTAGTGGTTCTGTTATTCAGCCGTGAAGACCTGACTCAGGCAGTCTCCACTGAGCAGGCGATGTTGAGATGTGACTTCCACTCGGACTCTGTGAAGCATTCATGGAGCCTCTAATCTGAGGCGCTGTGGTGATTTCTCAGCCTGTCTAAAGCTTGTCAGACAGGTTTTCTCAGGTAATAATTTTTTTTCACACCCAGGCACATTTATTATGGCTGCGAGTTCAAATCAAACTCACAGAAATATTTCCTACTATAATCTATTTTTGGGTCAAGAGTAGTCAAAATAAAACTTGTGGTCTAAGAGCCCATTAAGTCTTTCTGTTCTTCACCTCTTCTCTGTGTGTGTGTGTGTGTGTGTGTGGCGTCTTATTTTGTCCTATTTTCTTTTTACAATTTTAGTTTTCATTATTTATTCCCAGTTACAATATTAATATTATACAATGCAACGTCATGTATGACCATCAGGTGGCAGCATTACTTGTGAAATTAAGATGATCCAAATTAACTATCATGCATATGTATATGTACATGACATCATAACACCAAGAGCAAGGAGACGTTGACTAAATGATTCCTGGTTTAAATTTTGCTGTTTCTCTTTAGGATGTTTTAAACTACCTGGGTTCTTCAGAGCTGGATGAAGATGATCTCATGCTTGACCTAGACCTCTCTGATGATCAGCGACATCGACATGGTAACTTTAACTTCGTGAAACTTGAAGTCTTTATGACGAATTGTTGTTTTGGGTTCATGTGGGAAAAACTTTTGAAAAGCTTTATCCGACTAAAGATTATTTGTCATATCAAAGTCTGCTCTTTTTATCTATTCTTCTCTCTAATCAAGTGTACATGTCTGGTCATATTCTCTTGTTGACACGTTTATTTTCTTCCTTCTTTTTCGCACCGCCTCTCTTCACCCACTTCTCTTCTGTCGGCCTCTCACTCATGCTCAGTTTCTTTTCATTGTCTCTGTTCCTTTCCTCTTTCCTTCCATTAATCCATGTCTATCGCGTTAAAACGTGAAACCAGTTCTCTGCCTGCTTCTTTTAACATGTTCCAGGACTTTGATGTGGCTGCCTCATTTACAGCGATTTATGTCTTGTGTTTTTTGGCATTTCAGTTACGCTCCTCCTGACATGGTTGAAATCTGGTTGAATTTGTTTTGCTTGTTCTGCCGTAGTGCAACATGAATTGGAAAATATATTAACCTTAACCTCCATGCATAGATCATATGTGACAACTTAGTTTGTATTCAGAAAAACCTAATAAATTCACATCTTTAATTTAATTTGCCATTTTCCTATCAGCAGACGTAGTAATGTGACATGATTGATCTCATTTGCAAGCACTCTTCGTATTTAGTCATTCCTCATGGGGTCATTATTGTAATTACGTAAAAGTGTTTTAAATGATTTAAAATTGCAGCTGTTTTGCGTCACTGCAACCCATCAAACCGGAAAAACTATTCATCTTTGGCAGTTGGTGGCTGAGTGTGCGTGAGTGTAAGCACAACCTCAAGTACGGTAACTCAAATATATGCACATCGAATTTGACTGTTACTATAGTGACAGGATGCATTTACCCTCAACTTGACTCTCATCTGGTGTTTTACTTCGACGATTATCTAACATTTCTCAGAGTCGTATCCTATAAATCCGTGGGTAGATTCATCTGTCTTCAGGCAACATTTAAGTCCCAGATGGACTCATAGGCCATTACAGCTGCAGTCAAATAAAGTAAAATGTTCAGAAGCACTGTGGAGTAAGTACAACAGGATCTTCAGCCCTAATAAACTGAATTTTCTGTGGTTGTGCAAGTTGGAGTGGTTTGAAAGGGAGGGTCATGAGAGGAAGCCCCTACCTACTCACACACACACACAGCTAAGGCAGATGCAGAGCTGAAGGAAGGACCATTATTAATACACACACCAACACAAATGTGCATTCTTAGTCATTAGACCTAATGGTTTGCAGACTGTAGCATGAAATGAAATGTTTGATGAATTGTTCTCAAAGTCAAGCGTCTAAGACTTGTTGCTGGTGATGTAAGATTTCTTCCACAAACTCTAATTAAAGGAAAGGAATTCAAATGCAAGCACACCTACCTACATCCACCCGTTCAGGAAGACAGATATGATCCAAAAATATTCTGATGTTGCTCACATCATAGAATTCAACTCCACGGACACTGCCCAGAACTATTTGGCCGGACTGTATTAGTTAAAAGAAAAACTCTGAACATTCCAAGTAAAACAAATTTCTGTAGATGTAGAGCTGATTACAAATGCTTAGTGGTGTGCAAAGTTCATGTACTTTTTAGTCATCTCGATGAACTGAATGCAAAAAAAAAACTCCAAAGACTTGCCACTGCGAGTGCAATTTTCAGCGATCCGAGATGATCGCATATCAAAAATAAAACATGTCTTTTGACAGGTTTTGGAGAAGTAGTTTCAAGTAGGGCCATTGTAATTCTGCGACCATTGTCAGTGACTTATTATGTATAATTTACATCAAAGGCAAGTACAGAGAGTGACTGAGCAGTGTAGACGTGAGCTATGTGTCTGGCTCTCATCAATCCCTGCAGGAATAGGGCTGTTTGTTGCATCTTCACAGTTTTAGGTTTCCCACTGATGGTAAGTCAGTTACCCATTCACTCTCAAACGCTTATTGTTTATATGCGTGTGTGTGTGTGTGTGTGTGTGTGTGTGTGTCATGGCCATCACCTTTAATCACATTTTAGGGTGTCTTGAGATTTTTCATAATTCTGAACTGGCAGCTTGTCCGGGGTGTACCCCGCCTCTCGACAAGGCGGTTCGGAAGATGAATGAATGAATGTAACGGTTACATGAATACGTACATACCTACCGGTACACAGGAAGATATACAGTAGAGCTAGTCCTTGATGTACTCGTTTAACGACTACTTGGAGTTACGACGGGCTTTCAGAAATGTAAAAGTGTGTGCTTGGCAACAAGGAATCGCTGTTACAATGAGCGGAATGCATTGGCTGTGGGGTTGTGAGTGAGTACGTACATATGTACAGTATTTATTATTTGTTAGCCTTGCGGGTTATGGGTGTTGCCGGAGCCTATCCCAGCTTTATTATGGTCGAGAGGCGGGGTGCACCCCAAAAGTGTCGCCAGCACCATCGCAGGGACCTTTTGTCCGTAAGCATTTTTGGACCACACAAAAAGTCGGTTGACGGGGGTTTTGTTCAACGAAGAAATCGTTTAACGATGGGGTCTTCCGAACTTAACTCCGTCGTTAAGTGAGGACCACCTTTATACACATTTGAAGACACACATCCATACAAAACACCTGCACGCACACTATTTTCTTTTAGCTCTCTCAGATGGGTTCTTGAAGCATTTATTAAAAAGAAAGCGGTTTGCTGTGTTCCTATTCCAACTGTGACTCATGCCCTGTGAAATCAGACTGGGACAATAAGAGAAGCACTGCTTTAACTAACACACAGATGAAGAAGTGACAAATCTCAGCTTCATCATCGAGTGTAATTCAGCAATCCATTAAATGTACCATTTAAAATTATAAACTTTTATTACTTAAACCTATCACTTGTGAATTTTAATAACTTTCCTTAGACATTTATGGCTTTAATTTAATTTGGAAGGAGAGTGTAAGTAGAGATACTGGTCAGGTTAGATGTATATTTAGATGGCAAATGAGATTAGAAATGTACCGGTAATTGATGTAAAGATTGTATGTCTGTGTTGGGTGTGTGCACAGTGTACAGAGAAGACTCCAGCCAATCCCTGGTCTCCTGTCTCAACCTACTGCCCTCCCCGATGGATCCATCAGGAGACGCTGTCCTGGGCAAAGAAACCAATCAAAGGTAGATAATATACTGCATGTGACCTCTTGTTGTACACAAAGAGGAACATAAATGTGGCGCAAGAAGGAAAATGACAACACACACACATGAAGTGTGTGTGTGTTGGGCTTTGTTGGCTTGTTGGACGTAATAGGACCACAGTGATACAGAAAGGTTTGTAGAAAGATGGGCCAAGGTTTACTATTGGTCTTAAACAGAATCCCACAGCATCTAATTGGAGTGTATAAATTGCTCAAGGATGTGTTTTGATGCACTTGCACTTACTCCCTTATCCACTTGACCACAGGACCGTTTATCCTCTGTAAAGTATAGCCTAATTGCATTACAACTATAATCTTTTTTTGTGTGTGCTACACACTCCGTTGCCACGAGAGACATACAGAGCAAGGGAGATGGTTACTGTCTATTCTTGGAATTGCTGAGCTTGACTGTTCCATCTAATGTGTAACATGTTTTATGTCCCTTCGAGATGAGACTATAGGCTCCAGCACAGTGACACAGAGCATATATAAATAAATAATTACTCCTCAAATGAATATGAGAACTGCATTTCTGTTCTCTTTCGTCTCCCAGTAGCCGTCGGCTGAAGGAGATTACTTAGAGTTTCTGTTTGTTTGTGCGAGCAGTATTGGTAAGTTCGGCTTTAAAGCTGACTGGTTTCGGTTGCATGTTTCTTTTATCTCAAGAATCCTGATTATTCTTGCTGGACGCTCACAGAGAAATGAAAGCACAACCATTGATCTGGACAAAGTTGCATAACAGCTCTGCACTTGGGGTTTACCTCTCGTTTCTCCATGGTTGAGTTTATTTCATTTCTGTTCAAACCTATGGTTATTTCTTTTTTTCTTCATTTATTCATGTCTTCCCCTGAATGTACGGGTTATGATATTTTTCCAACAAAGACATTGCAGGTCAAACTGTGTGGTTGGTTTTCCAGCAGAGGTTCAAGGATTTTTATTACACCGACAGTACGCTACACCCTGATGAGGGTTTTTATATCACTATTTACAATTTTTCTGAATAGACAATTTCCATGTCTAGACTGTGCCAGTGAGTCATGCAAGCTGGGAGTCAACCTTTTCAGCCGCAAGGTTTGTGTCAGACATTTAATTGGTGGTTTCAATTAAACTGAGTTCTCTGCTTGTCTGTGAAAGCACTGGGAGGACCCGTCTCTTTCTTTGTCTCACACACACACACACACACACACAATTTGCCTGGCCAGTAATGGATGGATAGATAGATGAATGAATGGATGGACAAAGGAATAAAGGCTGTGTAGCTTCAAATACGGCAATCTTAGTTTGTTCTTCCGCTTTCAAGATGACTAATGAGAATTCTTTATTTTCTGTTCCTGATTTTTAGCATGTATTACTAGGGATGCACCAATCGATCGACCTGCCGATCGATCGGCACCAATTTCCTCAATTTTGCGGGATCTGCGATCGACGGATTCCTACCAAGGAAACCGATCTTATCCACCGATCTTATCTTCCTCCGCAAAGGTCTGAAAGTCGGCCACTGTCCCCTTCTGCTCTGTCAAGAGATTACTGACGGGCCCTCTGCATTTATCCAGCCTTGGGAGAAACTGTCAATGCTACGTTAGCTCCTGCTAACTACCCATGGGGCTGCATTACACTGCTGACTATATGCCGCCAAATTTCAAGGGAAGAGATGATAGATTATTTTTGTGTGGATCAGAGTACTGATGAAAATTCCTATCCTTGGAAATACAATGTAAAGACGGCTGCAAAAGTATGCAGTACACTTACATTCAAGTCGTGATGTACCTGATGGATGACCTGATTTTCTTTTGTCTTTGATATGCTGCCTTTACAACAACCCACCAGTCTGCAAAAGTCTCGAACCTTTCATTCCAAGATGAATTCACTCTTAAAACTGTCGACACATCACACAATTGAAGAGTGTACGCACTGCTGCCAGTGAGACAAAGGTATGATATAGTAGGGCTAGAGGGAAGTGTGTGCTCACTCAACTTCTTCACCATAGTGGATGAAATTTGCAGGTGCAATGCAGCGTAGCGGAATATACAGTGACAAAAAATATTTTAGAGAAGGTATGGCTACGCTGAGCTAAAGAAAATAACTCTGACCAATTCAGTACAAATATTTTTTTTACAGACTCCTCTCAATTGTTATTGCAAAATATGTGTAAGCGTTGCGTGGCATTGGGAATCCATACCAGTGTTCAGCATATTTAGATTTCATTTCCTTGGTGGATAAAGGAATGGCGTCACGTTCTTAGCATAACGAACATGAAACTGCTGGTTGGGTTTATTTCTAAACGATGGCAGATTGAAATCTGATATCTTCTTGAATGCAGACTTTAATTTTCAAAAAATGATCAAATCTGTGAACCAGGAAGCTGAAATTGGAGCGAGAGGACAGAAAAGAAATAAACAAATTTGTTCTCGCTGGGTTTGCTCTTCTCACCCATTCTCTCTCGTCGCTCTTTGTCTCAGGTTCCACATCCCCTCAAGGGGACACTGAATTGCTGGAGGCAAAGCAAGCTCCCTTCTGCGCGCGCGCGCGCACACACACACACACACACACACACACACACACACGAGTTGTCAGTCAGTCAGCATGTCCAGAGAGAGTATCAGCTGCAGGATACTGCTGGCGGTCTGACAGGCTGCACAGAACATCTGCTACACACACACACACACACACCCTGTGCGATGTATCACAGTTGGATGATTTTGATGGTAGGCATTGAGTTTTCTGTCTTTGTAAACATTAATAACATTAATGGTGAAGCCACAGCAGCAAACACAAGTGCTGAATGTTAACTTGTATATTTTTTTCATAGTGTGCAAAAAGTGTGGAGATGGGAGGAAGACTAGAAAGCTTTTGGCCTACATTCACAGAATTATGGCATCAAATGTTCCCTCCATTGCCTTGAACAGGGTGTACAAAAGCTGGCGAACAGAATCAAACAACAGAGACGGGGTGTACAATACCATGTCTGAACACATTGGACAGGAAGAGTGTGGGGCCCGTGGTGGAGCGGTGGCACAGCTGTGGGCACATGGAACGGCTTGCAGGGCTGTAACAAGCAGTTTGCCATTTGGGATTAAAATGTTGATTATTCTTTCAATCTGTCTGTTGGCTGTATAAAAATAAATAAATTAATAATGAAGGTCATATCTTTTAATGGCATGGATTGTGTGACATGAGTAAAAAAATATATTCCATTTGCTGTGTATAAGATACACGGTTAAAATCCTCATGTCTAAGAGCTAATAGCGAAGGGGTTCCCATCATTGTATAATATGAATAAATATAGACTTTTATGCATTTAAGGGTAAGGACTATGCAGTGTCTCTATGTCTATTGAACTCATACAATAATGAGTCTGCCTTGATGTCCAGTGGTTTGTAGAAAGGCGTGTCCCGTTTCAGGCCTGTGAATACTGAATATTTGTATGAAGTACATTGTTGGATCTGTGTTAAAAAGATATCCACTTCTCTCTCACCTCTCCTATAGGAAAAGACACAAAGGAACTTATATTTTTAGAGTTCGGATATAGATTGTCTGTCGCTATGGCAACAGCACTCTGCTTGTTGATTGCCCCCCCTTTCTCTTTTTTTATGGCTGATGATTACTATGCCGAACACAGGTAGTCTGAAGAGAAGACATACAAACACTTGTGTCCTTGTCTGTGAATGTGCTGTAGACATTTGTTAGTCTTTGTTCCCTTAAAGTGATCCCTGACTGTTTTGACAAATGGGTCTAAAAACACAAGAATTTACCTCTACTACGTAAATACGTGTACAAAAATATATACCGGTAATTATTTCTTATAAGCTATAAAATCTGTCCGAACAGTCGGGGATCACTTTAAAGCTGTGGCTAAAACAGTTACATATTCCTGCATTGGCATGGTGAGATGTAAATTATCACCATTTCTCTTGGATTTTTCTAAAACTAAACATGACTTTTGAATTATTCCTTTTATTTGTCATAATTCCATATTTTTGATCATATCAAATTAAATATATGCCGATTTTGCGAATGTGAACAAATAGCAGGGGTGGTCAGGGTGCAGCCAGAAAATAATTTTTCAAGGTTCAAGATGTTGTGATTAAGTGTGTTTGAAAATGAAGGGCTGCTTATGATCAGGAGTCTTGAACAGTTCCCCTTACCCAGGGAGACAGACAATTGTCTTATTTGTGAACAGTCTGTTCCCTCACTTCTGAAATCATGCTGCTGCCCTTGCTGCTTAGTGCTCAAACACATAGAAGGATGGTGAGCAATTTTCCCTAGTGGTGTTAACTGAGCACAGATCACTGCAGACAGGGAAGTGTGAGAAAGACCAAGTGCACGTGTGCTTTATTTTACTGAACAGAGGCAAACACAAGATGTGTCATCCTTAAAACCCTCTGACCTGAGCAACAAAATATTGCTGTGGTTGGCCATACTGTAAGTTCATGCGTATACTGATATGTAAATGTCAGGACGACTGTGGAGTGATGAGCCACGTTTTGATCGGTGTGCTGCCTTCATAGATCAGGCGAAAAATTCAGCTCATAACGAAACTCCACACAGCAATTGAATTACAGTATAGGGAGGGATGCTTCTTGTATCTGGCATTTACATATCAGTATACGCATGAACCTTATGTACAGTATGGTCAACCACAGCAATATTGTGTTGCCTAGATCGGAGGGTTTGCTTCCAAGAGCAAAGTTGTTGCACAAGGGAAATAAAGATGAGTGATAATTTTTACAATAAATTAATGACGTTTTGGCATGACCAGACACCAGATTTGAACCCCAGATAACTTATACAGCCACACATCAAGGTCGGCGGGAAATTTGGGGTCACTGACCAGTTGTGGGAAACATTCAGAAAAGAATGAAATGAAAAAAATGGAACACACTGTCTTCTCTTTCACTATCCATAGAGAAAAACATGGGGAAACCTATCCCTTAAAGTATTCCACTTGTAGACCATGTGTACTTTATAGTTTGGTATTGTTGCTTCAGGAGTAAATACAGCAACTTTAAATAAATAGTTGAACTCTCGAGGAAATATGCTTTTATTTCATTATCATACATAAATAACATAAAAAGATTTTTTTCCCATTATTTTGTTGGAAATGGATTGATAATAAGCATATTACCTTAAAGACACCGCATTAAAAAGGCTTATTCATGGCCCCTGGGCACATTTCCATTTTTTAAAAATCCAAATCAGAACTTGTGTTGGTGATTATAAGCAGGGATTTATGTTAGGTTCACCAAATCCAAAAAACATCAGGACTAAATGATCCATAATAAAATAAGGGAATGCTGGGTGTGGAAACAGTTGCTGACCGGTGTCATTATTTTAGCACATTCCTAATAACAAAACAAACAACAAATAGGAAAAATGAGTCATCCAAAACAATCGACACCGTTTGTCTCTCTGAGGGGAAAAGGCAACCTGATCGTGAAATGAGGAAATGAGATGAGGAGCGAGTCATCGACAGTGTTTTGATTTATTTGGATGCTGCTGATGTTGTTATAGAACATCCTCGTAAAGCTTATCTTGACTGGGATGTTGCAGCCTAAGCGTACAAATCTACTCCCATGTTGTTCAGTTCTAGAAAATCTACATTCAAAATGCATCATCTAATAGTGTGAGCTCTGTGCTACACGTACGGATTAGCATTATGGGCTTGTCACAGGTGATTCACATTGCCAATTCAAGATTGGAATATATTATCATACGTGTATCACAGTATTACGGTATAGATTATGATTCTGTATCTGTAACATTTCATTTGCAAGTTTCAGAATTTGGGCTCGCAGGTTCTTGTAGCTGCAGGGTCAGGTGAAATATAAGGAGGCAGAGGTTTCCTGAGTAAATGGGACCCCAACACATTATAAGGTGATTGAAATTCTGGTCCTTTATCATCATGCCATTAGGATAACTAGCCTGAAATTATCATGTCCTTAAGTAATGAATAGAATAGATGCACATTAACAGTTTTTTCCCCTTTGGTCGTGCCATTTAAAAACCATTTTTAGCATGGATTTATTGATTTGAAAAAACAAACAAAAACATCAGTTTTTGAGATATAGTGTCATATTTGGCATTCAGGTTTTTTAGTCAACTGTCATTATTAATCATAATTCAGGCCTTGTTACTTTTAAATAAATTGGGCAAACAAATTAGTACATTAAATCACATTAGAGGATATCATGTTGGAAAAATAGCCGGGTATTTGTGCAGGAAAGTGTGAATATTCTCCTTTAGTGGAATGTCGCTTTAAGGCTTGAACACAGGATGGAATTTGGACAACGTGGCTTGGTGCTCTGAGATAGGAAAATGTACTCTGACACATGGGACCAACATGAAGAGCTCTCAAAGCAACAACACATTTTCACAGTAATTAGGTGCCAAAGGTGCCTCCTTTTTATATTGTATTATGATGATACTAACTGGATACCAAGGCTCAGGATGAGAGGACATCGTCAGTAGGTAGCGCATCATCACCCAGAAGATGGATGCACAAGGAGAACTGGCATGCAGCACAGCTTTATGGCTAAACAAGCACAGGCTCGGACCAAAGGGAAGCAAAAAGGGCAATTATTTGAATCAGAAAGTTACCCCTGACCCATCACATTTCTTTTTATTGTCTCCCTTTCTGTGTCTGAAGACCTCGATTCACCATTAGATTCACCGCCTGGAGCTTGGCTTGTGCTCGCTCTTTAGTCACAGATGCACTTTATGTTGGAGATGAGTTTAATGGCAGCATTAAACACTTGTAGCCCCAGGTGCTGAATGCAGATGAGCAAAGTGTGTCTGTCAGATAGAGAAAAGGAGTGAGGAATGAGGGTGATCATTTTCCAATAGCTGTGGTGTACTGGTCTAATTTTCTGGTGCATGCATGCAAGTATATGCATGACACATTGAATTCATTGCACACATGTACACAGCTGAACATGCCCACACACATATATAGGATACATGCCTCCATAAAGATATTACTTGTCAGTAAAAAAAAGTAATGAGGGAAAAGTTTTCATAGAGAACTTATTGCCTTTTCTGTCATGTCTCAGTATTAAAGAGCCTTTTATTGTTTCATAAGACAATCCAGTCTTTATACTGTTGATTGACGAGCGTGCAACCCGCTCATTTTCAATGCCGCTAAAGATAATACCCTTCAATTGCAAAAAAATCATCTGACGAGCAGTCATGAATTTGTCAATTCACACATTGTCTTAACATTATGTAAACCCAGACTATCATATGGGAAAGTGTGTCTCTTGGTTGCTGGCCGTGTGTGTGTGTGTTGAATATTGCTTGTGTGAATGGGGATTCTTGTAAGCGTGTGGAGCAATGCGCCGGTGCGGCTAACCAAAGGCCTGGTAATAAAACACTGTGCAAGTGATAAAATAATGAAAGTCATAAAAAGGCATATAATTGGCTTTTTCTTCAGGTTGGTGAAATTGATCACTTCTAACGCTGCTGTTGAGAAATAGCTTCTCGGGTGACTCGTGTATGGAGAGACGAGTGTGAGGAATAAAGGAAAAGCAGAAAATACAGGAAAAGAGAAAAAGTTAGCAAGATGGAAAAATATAATGAAAAATGGAAGGCAGGATAGAGGAGGATCGTGGATAAAATAAATGTTAAGGACAAAATAAACTGATGACACAATACCAGCTTCAACCACTAGCTGGCGTTATACTACATCTATATAAATGCAAACCACGACTATTTACATTTATCTGATCTTCGAGCTCACATTTCCCCTGTTCAACAATATAAATGTGTATACGAGAGCACGCAAGTTGTAAGAAAAAAAGGAAGAGAAATGGGGCAAGCGTGTCGGGTTATCTGCTTGAGACAGTGAAAAGACTGACGACCCTGTCTGTGGAAGGGCCTCCCTGCCTGTATAACATCTATCATCGCTGAACAGACTTGTCTTAAACAGTGTCTTGCTCTCCCTTGTGTGTGTGTGTGTGTGTGTGTCTGTGCGCACATACTGTATATGTGGAGATAATTACCTGCATTGTGTAGTCTGTAACTGGAGTCAAAAATGTATAAGAAATATACTGTGGCACACACGAATAAAGTTAGCTAGAGTGTAACCTGAGTTTCATTCATTTGTTTAATTTATTGTAACACTTGGAAGGACAGTTGTAGCATTTGTGGAGCCCATTGCTGGCAGTACGTCACTTATACTACCAACGTTTTAATTGTTTTGTCTTACAATGTCTGCTTGCTATAGCAAATTAATTAAAATTAATTAACTATTTCATTTTGTTGCATGAAGTGTAACATTGTTGTTAAATAAATATATGATTGTATATTCTTTAACCTTGGTGTCTTGTGAATAGAAAAGGCACTTGCATATCCACCCATTTCCTTAAACTTGCACCCTTACTTATCTTCTACTACCAGGAATACAGTACAATTATTTAACAATGGGCCTTATTTTAGAGATTAGAAGACTAGATTTATTAATTTATTGAGAAGAAATAGAAATTAATTTATCTTTGAGCGAAAAGATCCAGAAATTAATGCAAAGTTGAATTGTTCCCTAAAAATGCATTAGTGCAGCCCCCCAATTGCTCATTCGAACCAAAAATATTCCACTTCCTGAAACAGTAACAGTAAATGCCTCACATAAGGGCACCGCTATGATTATTGTTTGGGGGAGGCGAGTGTTGTTTGAATCCCTCACCCACTCATGTTCCTTGTTATGGATTTGATGTGTACCACAGAAGTAAAATAAGAATCCGAACCAAAGCCCTCGTGAGCGCTAGTGAAGTGTCAGAGATATGGAAAAACAAAACAAAAATCAACTTTAGAGAGAAAACCAAAACTTTCTTTGGGCATTGCCACTGTGCCGCTTGACACAAGCTGTCAAAGAGAAGGCTTTATGATTGATCATATGTCATTTGGTTTAAAGTCAATTCATCCTGCCGAGATGGAAGGGCAGAGCAACACAGCGATAAATTGAGAGGGTGTGCTCTTACCTGAAATAACAGGTAGGAACAAAAGCTAGAAAGAATAAAGTTATGGAAAAGAACCCTCGTCTTCTTGACAAACTGAACTTACCTGTTCTCCGAATACAGAAATAGGAGAGAAATGCGGAGCATTCGAGGGTTACAGATTGATGAGTTGAAATGGATGACGAAAGAAGGGTGGGTGAAGAAGAATAACGCAAGAGGACAAACAGCCTTTTCAGAGAGAATGGCTTATATTGATAAATATTTCAGTGATATTAGCTTGTATTATTCAAAGAGCATTTTTCATAGAGAATTCACTGTCGGACTTAATGCTTCCCCTGCGTTGTTTATGTTGTGTGTTTTCAGGGAAAATCGGAGAAAAGGCATTTCATTTCAGCCTATTGTCCCTCTAAATGGCCATCAGTCGAAGTGAACATCTTAATGTTACAGAGTTCTCACTTTCAGTACCTCAGCCTGCATCTCTACTCTGCAATCTTTACCTCACCTCTTTGTCTTGATATTTATGCGCCAAACTTGTTAGTTGTCTCTGTGGTTTTCAGACAAGATGTTGGTACATCTCAGCTACCCTTTTGAAAATGTCAAATAAAAGGTGAGGCACAGTCATCCTCCATGCCCTTGTGTCAAGAATTCTTGGCAGAGAAATGTTCAGGCAGGACCTTTCTTTGTGGAATGAAGTCAGCCGGACTTGTAGGAAAAGCTTGAAGACCTTTCACCTCACATCAAAGAGTCGCTGCAATCCAGTTATATAAGTTTCAACTACGGTACGCATTGGGGGAAGCCTGAATTTAATTTCAAAATATACAAGTAACTTTTGTTGTTGTTGTTGTTGTAAATGAGTGGTTAGCACTATCTCCTCTATAGCAAGAAGGTACTGGGTTTGAATCCCATCTGAATCACATGATCAGTTTGTTTACCTCATTTCTAAGGCGGTGTCGGTGTTATAATTGTAGAATGAAGAGTTAAGATGTTTAATTAATTTCCAAATATATTTTAATTCTTATGAACACTGACAGCTAGGCAAGATGTTAAGGACCAAATTAAAACATGAGACGAATAATTATTTTTGACAATTTTGCAATTACAAATCCTCAGAGCCTGATCTTTGTTTTGAGACTATTTTCATATCTGGTGGAATATAAAGTAGCTTTAGGTCACGAACAACACTCCTCATGTTAAATTAAAATTCCCAAACAGAGCTGTAATTTTGGCACTGAGCACTGAATGACTATTAAGCGTTTTATCGATAAGGTCAGTGATTTTCCTTGTGACGCTTCGATTGCACTTTAGTGCTGCCTGGAAGGCAAAGAAAAATGAGGGTTTCTGTGACATTGATCATGTTTAAAGTCCCCCCCCCCCCAATATCTGTCCTCTGCTGTACTAAATGGGTGTTGAAGGTGAGACAAAGAACAGAGCCCACGCACCAACAACCAAAGACAAACTACGCCAGACACCTGTTTACCATTTAATGGAGTGTGTTCTCAAATAGGACAGTTAATTTAAATAGGGATCTGGTTTATCTCCCCCTCATCTTTCTTTTTTGTTCATGTGTGTCTGAATCCAATCCCAGACCACTACCGAGGAGTCACAATGGAGTGGAGGAAGAGAGAATAACATTGATTTGCAGGTTTGTTAAAAATTAGTGCTCAAGCAGTGACATATGAACTTGTCTATTTTGGAAAGGTCTGCCCAACAGCAAGGCCTACTGTGGTAAACAACGACAAGCGTTGTTAATTAAAAAGGTGTTTTTAATTGTGCACTCGCAGACACGCAATCACACAGACAGCAATTTATTTCTGCAAAAGAATCATTGAGGTCAACAATGCAAATAATTTAATTAAGGAAATGTACAAAATATATTAGAAGTAGAAGGAACAGAAAAAGCAGCTGCAACCGAGCATAATGAATCAAAGCTCTTGACAATGAAGTATCTTTTTGAGTTGATAATCAGGGTGAGGCAAAGGCTTTGAGGCTGGCTTGATATTTGAATGTGTTATTGTGTACGTGTCACACATGCAGGCATTTGTATGTGCTTTCATTTTGTCTGTGTTAGTTTGTATTTGAGTCTTATCGCCTCATGTTTTCAGTTTTAGATCATCTTAAAACAGACTTATGACAACATTGAGTGTTCATTAAATGTGAGTAACTCGAGGCTCCGGTGGAGCAGCTGCTGTGCATTCTGAATGTGGCAGGTCTTCATCTATTTCCACCCTGCTTTGTACGAAAATGTTCTCTTGTATTTGTTCTGCTTAAAAACATGTTTGGCCATTTTTTGCACATCATACACCATTAAAGGATTCTGAGAACCTTTGGGATACTTAGGAGCAGGAGATATATGGATATTACCACCTAATTTGTCTTCAGATCCTGACTTGACGATATTATTTCAAATGTTGCAGTTATTTCAAACCCTTAGCTCAGTTTCCGTCCGTCCATCCATCCATTTTTAAAAGTTTGTTTTTACTGGTTAAATCTGTATTTTCATTGGTTTCTGCTCGGGACCTATGAAATGAATGTCTTCACCTAATGGTGTATTGAATGCATAATTTCTAGCCTATAGGATGCTAAATATTCATTAATGTCAACAGTTAGGGACTGCTCATCATGAGAGGGGAAGGGGTGCTGTGAAACTTGGGAGGCACTTCAAATCACCACTGGGGGAGTGTCTGGGAACGTCTTCCTGATTCAATGAGAGATGCAAGTTCTCTGTAGAATTACAGACGGCGTGTGATGAATCAAATCTCTTCACTCGCATGCACCATGGAGGGAAGACTTTCTGAGTGTTCCCTAACAACAATGAGGACATGTCGGCTTTTATGCCCTTTTCATCCCTCTCCCAACAACAGATGCATAATTTACAACCCTTAGATCTTTCACTCCCTCGCTTCTTAGAGAGCCCATCAGTCTTAACCATTTGTGGAATGTCCTCCAGAGTCATTGATCTGTCTTTTACTATTTAAATACCCCTCCAGGTCAGTATGTTGTACTTAAACACATCATGTCACACTGTCTCCCAGAACTCCAATACATACATTTCTCTCACATGAGTGACGTTGCTTTTTATTTTGCCACGGGGGGACGACATACAACTATAAATGGTTGTATTTTGTAGTTATTTTTAGTGTACAATATGTGATTTATTGCTGTATCATGACCGGACTGGCTGGCTCCTTAATCACTGCGGGAGAAAAATGTTTATGCACATGGAGACTTCTTTCCTCACCAACATTTGTAATTGACATGACACCAAGCAAATCATATTTGTTCTTCTCGAGAGTTAAACCCACTTTGAAACGCTCTGGATGTGAATCACTGCAAATAAAATCACGACAGTAGTGAACACTGTGGACAAAGATGTGGGTCCGTTGCTGGTTCAGCATTGAACTTAAAATGTCTGTCGCTTAGAGCTGGTAGTTTACCTGGAATAAACAAGCTGACAGTGTAGAATCAGAGCGAGGGGGAATATGGCGCTGACTGTATTGTTGGTTTGGTGTTGGACTTGTGTCACCCATGTAGTTTTGCATGCACTTTCATTTTAAGTCTGGAAGTACCGGTACGTAACTTAACATGATCGATTTTTGTTAATAACAACTCATGCATTTGGGGTAAGCCTGAATTGAATTTCAATTGTCCACTGTTTTACAATTTAGACAACAAAGAACAGCGAAGACAGGCCAATGATCAAGTTTTCACAACAAATAATAACATTTCTTAATTGCTCTACCTTTTCTTCACTCCACCTCTCATCCAGGGAGCCCATCCGTCCAACCAGCCTGCTACCTGCTGACTGGAGCTTTGGACTGGCTTTGGGAAAGGAGGATGAGTCTTTACCTCCTGGGCTGGATACCCTTCCACTGAGACTGATGCAACAGGACTGCACTGCTGTCAAAACTCTGCTCCTCAGGTTGAGACGGACACTGCAGGAGGTGGGATGGGCACACCATCAAAAGCATAACGCTTCTTTTTACCATGCAACACTAAATGTATGTGACCATGAAAGTGAATAAGTTTAGTGCCAAGACAGGTTGACATTTTGTTTTATGATGCGCTCTTTTATGTCACGCTTACATATCCATCTCTGATGTTACAAGATATACACACATCAAGCTGTTTTGATTCAGCAGGCAAATAGTTAAATAGCATGAAACCAAAGTCCGTGAACAAGAACAGAAAAGTTCCCTACTGACAAATACTTCACTCCCTGTTTTAATCAATATTATGTCAGTGATATCACTGGATGCTTTCCTGCCTTTATAAATCTGTGTTATGGCTCTCTTTTCTGAATTTAATCAACTCTTTGGAGAATGTTTAAGCATTTTCCACCATTGGGTGAAGGCACACATCCTCACTGCACAAATTACTGTGCACTTTAAATACTTTCACCTGCTTAAAGCACAAATGCTTACCTCAGGCTATGAGGTCATCTCGGTGTGAAAGTCCTGTAATCAGTGAAATGACATTTACATCATTATAGACATGATTATAGCTGCAATGGTAACTTAGTAAAGCACTGATAAGTTCCAGTAGCTGCGACTCCAATTGTGGAAACCATATTGATAGCAACCCTGTGCAGTATTTTTCACTAAGGGGCTACTTCAGACCAACATATAAAGAGAACATAATCGTTGTAAATGTAATTTACTTGCTTTATTTGGTGTAAAAGCAATTTTCAGAGCTTGACTTGTTCAGATTCCCTCACTGTACACACTTTCATTATAAATTTACAGGAATTACCTTGCAGCAGTTTCATCTGCAAAGCATGTCTTTACAGGTTTTTGCTATATTTTGGAATGACATAAGTTATTTTTATCAATACATCGCTGTATAATTACATGTATGTATACAGTGCGTAAACTGTAACGTTTGTGCTCAATGATATAGATGCCCCATTACTGGAAAAAACTCTGTTTCTGCTGATGTGTCTCGACAAGGCATGTCCAAAGTCCGGCCCGTGGGCCAATTACGGCCCGAGTTCAAAACCCGTCTAAAAATGGGATACTTTTGACCCGCCAGACGGCACGCAAATTAAGCATGTGGTTCCTATTCTCAACTCATGGAGGCAGTGTCGTGCAACAGATGTCTGTCAACTGCCATATACCTTCAGAGAAGAAGACCTTTAAAATGGGCCAATCATAGCCCACGCTGTGTGATGCAAGCAATCTTGCTTGGGAGGGGTTGTCACTCCAGAGAGCTCTGCAGGTGTTCGAAGCCAACACTTAATTGCCCGGATGAAATGTTCTCTAACTCTTCAGTTGTCTTTGCTACGCTAAGTAGAAAAAGGAAAGTTGACAGTGAAGGCCGCCGCTTCCAGGAAAGGTTTAAAACTGAAATAGCTGCCTAATTTGCCATGATAGTGTTTCCTTCTTAATACTAATACATGTAAATTCTAATACAAATGACAAGCTATCTGGGAGCAATTGTGCTGATTAATCGAAGGAGCTCAAATACAGGCTGAATATGTAGGTGAGGCAGCCAAATGAATGGCACACTGGTCTATTTTGGTTGGCATCACAAAGCACCTAAATACGTTGCTCTTTTGTAATCAGAGCGTGTTGGTTATTACACAGAGTTGTATTTTACAGAGTTTCTCTATGTTTCTGCTGGATTCTCTGAGAACTTGTATTGTTATGTTAAATGCAGCTTCAGTAGAATCAAATATTTGGAAATTGTAATGTAGTGTACATGGGTGCCTGACCAAATTTAACAGTATAATAAGACCCATACTCACAAATTTGAATTTGTGAAAAGACCTTTAAAAATGTAGCCAGACCTTCTTTAACACGCCGCCGTTAGTGCCTCTAAACTAAGATAAAAGCTAGCTGTGAATTACAGCCCACAGAGGAATATGTTTGGCTTTCTCCCTGCCTCTTTACTGTTTCACTTCTCTGTTTTTCTCCTCCCAGGGCCAGTGTGGGAGAGACATGAGACATGGAAATGATAAAAATGATAATTAGTCGAGAGAAACATAAACTAGAGTGGTGATGGAGAGACTAATGGAAGTGCAAGAGAGAGAGAGACTACACAGCAGCAGATCATGAATATGAAAGAAGATACTTTGCCCTCTTTGCTTGCTCTGCTGTGTCATTAACTTGCAAATTCTGTTACCCTCCATCAGAGGATGTTATCCATTCTTCAGCGGGGGGAGGGTGACTCTGCATGTCTTGATGCATTGAACATTTGCCTGACCTTCTCATATTGAGCCCCATTGTTTTGTTCTTTTCTTATATTTACCTAACCTTTGGGGCCCTTTAATTTCTATTTTCTTGCCAGCGGTAACTTTGTGTGTAACACATAACACTTTACAGTTCTATCATCCACAAAGCAACTGAAAAGATTTAGATTTTTTTTCCAACTGTTCACGGCTTGTCCAGGGTGTAGCCCACCTCTGGCCCGTAGACAGGTGGAATTTTGGATAAGCGGCCATGAAGATGAATGAAATAGTGAAGGAGTCTGTTGTTGAAATATCTGAAATCGTTTCTTGATAGAAATGAAGAAAGATGAGATAAGAGAGTATTCAAACAATCTTTCAAAAATCTTTTAAGTGCAACAGCTTTAAAAAGAGCTGACGTATTGGCACAGGATGCACAGTCACAGCTCACTGCTGCTGTTCACAGTGCATCTTGTTAGTCTTTGCAGCCGATGAATCAACTGATATTGGTGGCAATACCTATGCAGAGAAGAATGTATGTTACTGGTTACAGAAGAAATGCTGATACGCGGTGTTTGCATGGTTTTGATGCATGTTCCTAAAATGACATGGGAAGACGAGAACAACGTGAAGACGATATCCTGCTTTGTTAATATGAATCACGCCCAAATTACCACATCATGCTCAAATTACCACAACTTAAATTTACAAGAAAACAACTCTGTGTCATTTGGCAGCAGCTCATACTCTATACTCCTGTTCCAGCAATGAATCAAGTTCAGGGTGAGAGAGATACGTCCTCCCTTGCTGAATTCAATAAAAATCTCATTGGATACATTTACAATCATTTTAACATCTGCAACCTTTTAAAACAACTTCTTCATCTCCACAAATTGCATCTGTTGATCTGCTAGCAAATGGATGAAGGGAAAGGTTTACAAGACAGTGGTGAGGCCAGCCATGATGGACGGCTTAGAGACAGTGTCTCTGAGGAAAAGACAGGAGGCGGAGCGAGAAGTGGCAGAAATTAAGATGCTGAGGTTCTCCTTGGGAGTGACCATGTTGGATAGGATTAGAAATGAGACAATAGGGACAGTGAAGGTTAGACGTTTTGGAGATAAGGTCAGAGAGACCAGACTTTCATGGTTTGGACAGACAGGGACTATACCGGTAGGATGCTGAGGATGGAACTGCCAGGGAACAGGGTGAGAGGTCAACCCAGGAGACGATACATGGACGTAGTGAGGGAGGACATGAGAGTGGCTGGTGTTGGTGAGGACGATGCAAAGGACAGGGTGAAGTGGAGAACGTTGATTTGCTGTAAATTCCGATATTTATTGCTTATAGTATTTCTCAAAGTAGCGCATTTTGGACTGTTGCAGACGCTCCGTCCTTCACTGATTAATGCATCTTGCAGCAGATTACCCTGTTGGCTGCACAGAGAAACATTTTCAAAATGTCACGTTCCATGTGTTCATTCATGTTGCCTGACATGTTGTGATCCCCATTTGTCAATGTCAAACACCGATTCCAGCATAAATGTGATGGTCCCATTTGTTACGAAATAAACTCACAGCATGTGGGCAGGGTTGTGCTCCATTGGCACTTGCACTGTCAGGCCCAGTTAGCTTGCGCCACTTGTAGCCACTTTGTTCGGCTCACTGACCTTTACCTCCCAGCGACTGCTTGACTGAGGGCAGCTGTATATTCCTGCTATATCTGCTAAATATTTTCAACAATTTATTGTTGTTAAAAGAAAAGCTACAGATACAATAACATTTATTTCAGACAGCGGAATTTATCGCTGTAGTAATTGTTACGCCAAAATCTGGCAAAGCTTGAGTTAAAGATGATGGAGCCTGGAGCAGTGTTACAGAAGCAAGCGGTAAGGATTATGTTTCAGGTTAACAGCAAAAACAGCAGATACAGAAGGTGGTTAATGTGCTATCGCTCAAAATCAATACAATTTTGGGTGAGCTTCAACTAAAGTCTGCAGTTTTATTTGAACACAATAAACTAAAGCCAAAAACATTAACCTGTGCAACAGAAATGTCTGATCAGAGGTGGAAAATCTAATTTACTTATTGAGCATTTAGATGACCAAAGATGACCCACATTGCTCTGATAACTACTAACTCAAATTTATACTGGAAATAATCTCTTCCAAGAAAATGCCACACACATTATTGCTTGCCTGTTGTAATGCCAAAGTTTTACAAACTAAGTAAAGAAAACCACGCCAAGGTTACTTTGAATTTGTGGTGAAATACAAAAAGAAACAAGGATATGGAGGAGGCGGCCGGTATAGAAACACTAACTTGGTATAGAAAGGCGACATAATTTTGGCATCGCAAAGCTGGACAAAAGCTGAGTTTTCATCAAGATTGACAGATTTATGTTGGTGATTGCATTGAGGTGTCACAGGTGGGATTATGGATATCAGGCACCGGAGATAATGTAACTAAATTGTAAGACTATGGATGATAACCTGGATTTTGAAACCAGATCTTGAAAAACCTGAGACTTGGTGGACTGCCAGAGGGCATAGACCGACAACACCCACGCCCCATGTTAAAAAGAAGTCACTTTAATTAAATCACTCTCAATTGATTTATTGGTGCTATTGGCAAGGAATACTATGACTCGTCTATCCTCAATTGTTGTTCAGACAAATGAGGGACCATAAAGCACCACCGAGAACACTAAGAAGGAGGTTTCCAACCTTCAAGAACCAATTTTTGTTGTTGCACAGGCTAAAAAAAACATGTGGTGTAAGGCTATGCGAGTATTTAAAAAAGTACAACCCTACAAAATAAGGAATACACCAACTGAGGAAACACTTTGACCTGGTCTCCTAGCGTTGACATCGCACATGATTTACGTTTCACCCTGTGAAGTCTCACAGGGTGACGATTTTAATATTTTAGGAAGGAGTAAGAGAAGTAAGAACCCATCGTTGATGTATACAAGAAAATAATTACGCATATCAAGATCTCAGCTTACTTTACGTAAAGAAATACTGTATAATGGTTATGGAAAAAACATTCACAAGGGAAGTACCCAGTCAATGGATAAACAGATGTTTTCATGCCTCCCATTAAAGTCTAAACAGATAATAACTTTGCACTTTATCAATTATGCTAAGAATTTATATTTGACAGATGTTTGTTTTCCATCCATAAGAATTGGTCTACATCCTCTTGTATAGTGTAGCGTCTGCTAAAACAAGAGGAATATTTTCGAGTTTCTTTCTCTCTTTCTCTATATTGGATTGTGTTTGAAATAGGAATAAAAATACTGTGGGGGGAAGAAAGAAAGTGCATAACAGGATATTGCTGACGGTGCTACCTTTCAGTTAAAAGCCAAATGTCAGTGAAAAATAGTGGGCAATATCATACCTGGAGTTATCTGAAGGTTTTCTTGATTAAATTGTTTGTGAATGTGATTAAAGAGGTCTATTAAACTACAAAACATGCTTTCTTTTCTCAGACCATTCATCATCTGTGGACATTTAGCCTAAGGGTGGTGCAAGTCATTAAATCCAGGGGATGTAGGCAGCTTTGTCTATTCTTAAATCTGAAAGGCTTTTAGTGAACCTCTTGCAATTGTGTATACAGTTGTGTGTTAAGGCTTGTGGGTCAGGGGTGACCTTAAAGATAATGCATGTGTGAGTGTGAGGGAGGGAGCGAGAGCGAGAGAGAGAGAAAGATAATTGATCACTGTTGGCATATTACCATAGACCACCTGTAATTCTGATGGGGAGGTATATTCTTCAAAATGTCAGCCAATAAACCATCAAATTAATGCTTTGCATACATTTAGTCCCTGAAGATTTTCCCACGGCTTCTTTCATAATGTTGACTGTGAGTCAAAAGTATGTACCAACAACCACCATCTAAGTCTAAATATCATTAAGATTTTGAGATTTTAGTACCTTTTGATATTTATGCATGTATGTGTTTTTTTTTCTTTCCATTTCTGTTGTTAAAAATTGGATTTCATAACTCAAAAACTAGTCAGTAACTTTTCCATGAAACTTTATACACACACCTTTCATGTAGGGCAGGGAAAATGTTCAATCATTTGTATTTTATCACTAAGTGCTACGACTAGCCTGTTATGCGTTGGGCTTTTTTTTGCATCATCATGATAATACGTCACTCAGAATTGGATTCCTAAATGCTAGTAAACATCAAATTGCCTTCTGCTGGAGGGCCCAAGACCTTCAGTCATTTTCATTTTAGTAATCAGCCTTTATTTCCTTTTTGAAACAGACCCATAGTCCAGAAACCAGAGTATTTCATGTTATGTTTATCCTTCTCTCTCTCTCTCTCTGCAGAGCAATGAAGCAAGTCCTGCCAGCAGCCTCCAGTCCCTACCCATTAGCCCTTGCACTGAAAAGTCCCTTCCGTTTAAGGTGAGCAGACCAGTTGAAGTTGCTTTATAGGTGTGTGCGCGCAGCACTGAACTTGTGTGTTTGTGTTTGAGAGAAACCAAACTTTTACGCGGTGGCTCGGACTTGCTTTTCATTCAATAACATATCCATCTGTCAAGAGGCTTCTTGCTAGTCTTTCAAATTAAGGGAGTTCAAGGCCCGTATCTGCCAAGAAATTCTAGAATGAGGCTGAATGGTTGAAGTTCAAACCATTTCAGGGTTGTCCTTACGGATGATTGTCTGATTGATCGGCGGACGACAGTGCTTTAAATTCAAGCGGGACGCAAAATGTGTATATCTGCATAATTTAGTCTGCTCTCAAAAGATTTTATAAGCTTGGCTTTACATGTTATGCATTAATCCTTGTGTCTATGTGATTTATTGGGGAACTTTGATGCATATTGTTTACAGCCATCTGCAAGTCTTTAATTCTTTGTGTTTATAATTGCAGGAATGCGACATTTCCTCAACATGGCTGTTTTGTGTGAATAACCTTACATACATTTTCAATTGACAATTTGCATACTTGGATGTTCTGGGCGGTCGATGGTTCAGTATAATGTGAGCGTAACGGTTACATGCTATTAATATTTAGAAATGCTGATCACACACGTGAGTCAGATAGAATAAGATGAAATAAAAAGACCACCAAGCTCAAATGCTACACCTAACTATTGTCATAACTTTGCACACAGCATTTATGAGTAGCTTAGTTGTTCTGCTTCAAGGAAACTTCCAATAAAACGATACAGCCCCACAGCTGCTGTTTACAGCTACATTATTAAAAGAGACCAGCAGCCTATTTGAGAAAAAAATAAATAAAACTATTTAACTTCCATTAATCATTGTTTGTTAGAATAATGAACATCCTTTTTTTGTTCCCCACACCAGCTTCTAGGAATTTTAAAGTGACCCTATAGGGAGAAAGTGATGAAAAGACAGAGAGGTAGGGGCACCGATGGGCCCTATATACCCCCCTCTGTCAACTTAGTCCATCAAAGCTGTGAGCTCTAGATGCGATTCCTTAATCTCTGCAGGTGTGTGACTCTGCAGGAAGTGTGTTTCTGTGTGTGTTTGTGTGCAAGGCTTTACCAAGGGAGGGCTTTTGTCAAGCCTTTCTCTGGGATTTAGTTGGGTGTGTATTGGCAATAGAATAATTACTAAGCATAATGACAATTATATAATTGATAATTGCAAAAGCAATCAAGTAATCATTAAGTGGAGATTGAACAATGTTAAGTAACTGATCTACAGGGACGGTTAGTAGGACAATAACTGTCTGCAGAGGTTCCCATTCACGCTTCACCGAAAGACCTTCGTGTGCGGCAGAGTTTTCGTGATAAACAGTTCTGGACTGCGTCTCCGTGTTTGACACTTAGTCTCCGTGTTTGACACTTAGAAATTATGACTTCCTCCCACATTGTTACTTAGCGTTTCCCTTGTATAAACACCTGCCTACTGTTCCAAGAACCAATGAATGTGTGCCTATATAAGCGAGATGTGCTCACTGCCCTTGGCTTCAGTCGGACAACCGGTGTTCTGCTTGTATGACTGAAGCCCCAAGGCCTTGGTAAAATAATTAAAGACCAATCTTACATAATCATGTGTCTTTATTATACAATTATTCAAAGTAACAGAAAACTGCCAACACAACTTGGTGTCAGAAGTGGGATGCCCTGGCTGGCCGCCGGAGTCTGGGTGAACAGTGAAGGCCACCAGATCTGTAGCAGATCTGCCTCTGAGTCCGATCAGTGTTACGGGGAGAGGACTGTTCACGCTGACTTCTGGTCGCCACCACGGGTCTAAATAAAAGAAAAAGGAAGCCTCCAACGATTTACTGGTAAGAAAAATTTAATGTTTACACTTGTTAACTGCTTTCCATTTTTCCTCATAATAATTGCTAGGGTATTGATGTCCAGACGAGACGCCGGTGTTTCAGGACTCCAAGTGATAAGTCCCCCGGGGCCTCTGAGTGAGAAAGGGGAAACGTCAGCAAGCTCGCTACGCACACAAAGTGGTAGCTGGAGATAGAGGCACTGCTCGCCCGAGGTATTCTGATTAGGTACTGAGTATCTGGCCGAGGCACTGCGCTCGTTGCTGACGGCCACTAGAGACGTCTAGTTGGTTATTGGTGCACTGCTCGCCCGAGATATTCTGATTAGGTATTGAATATCTGGCCGAGGCAACCGCCGGAGACGGGATCTTCAGGCGGCAGACAAATGAAGGATTCTGATGATCAGGTGGTCTGGACATCACCAATAATGTCGACATGCAAAGGAAATACGGTAAGGAAAGTGCTAACTGTTTCCCACATTTTGTATCTCGGTATGGCTTCCCGAACACTGGGAGCCTGAGTAGTCGCCAGCTGGCCGTTTTAAGAAGTAAGGTTGACCTGGAGAAAACTGTACTACTCCAGAAGAATTCAGTAAAGACTGCTGAATTGGCTGCATGGGAGGAACGTAATAAATGCCTTAAAATGTGGGAGACAGAGTGCCGCCTCCGTACTGAAAAAGGGAAACCAAAGGAAACATGGAAAGCAGAAATTAAAGTGAATGATCAGGTAGCCAGAATTACCGAGGTAACTCCTAATCAAATCAATTTTGATTCTAAACCTGCAGCTTCCGTTCCCCCACCTTGTTCTAATAACAATCCCTTTCTTCCTCTCCTCTCTTCTCATCTCTATCTGAGTTTGGCACTCGCGGGTCTTTCTGGACCGGCACCGATGGAGGACTGGGCCCCACCTCCGCGCCGCCAAAGGCCGACAGCACCTCCGTCCACGGCTGCTCCACCGCCCCGTCTGCATCCTCCACCTGGCCTGCGACGCCCCCCCCCCCCTTCAAGCCTACGTTCACACCAGTCTCATCGGGAGATGGGCTAATAATAGACTGACTGCTTGCGTGTGTGCGTCACGCCAAACATGCTGAAGCACAAGAAACTGAAGAAAAAAAAAAAAAGAAGAAAAAAGACAGGGGGGAGCTGCATCTGCTTTGACCACACTGGATGTCCTGCAGTCGTCTAACGCTGCACTGACCACCATGCTCCAGACCAACATGCCTCCTTCAAGGGGACGCGGACCCCGGAGGGGCCCTCCTTTCAGTGATAACAGAAAGAGGGACTTCACCCCTTTTCCCCCTCCGGCCCATGGCTCTGATGTCTGCTTCCTCTGTGGAAACTTGGACACTGGGCTGCTGACTGTCCCCAACGACGGTGGAATGAAAGGCGGAATGGTTGCCAACGGTTCCGAGGTGATGGTTTAGGCCGTGGTGGACGTGGAGGTGGCCAGGGCTCCTTCGCTGCTGGCTCCGACTGACTGACCGTCGAACAGCCCTCGGACAGTGAGATGCACACACACACACGTTAGCATCGCCGGTTAAACCACAGGCACCTGCGAATGCTACTGATGATGTTCATAGCCCGTATGCCTTTTTAAGACATGCAGCTTATCAAACTTTGCCCTCAATTAATTACTTTTCTTGTTAACGACGTCGCTGTTCCCTTCCTTGTCGATTCTGGTGCCACGCCTCAAGAGGAGAGATAGTGGCACAAATATCTATGTGCCTTTAATCATAATAATAATAATAATAATAATAATACTAATACTAATAATTAATAAAAAAAAAAAAAGAATGTGTATTCTGTTGGAAGCCATTACTCCTGTGATTGTTATTCTCTTACTGTTTGCTTCCTGCGCTTTACCATGTCTCAGGTCTATGTTACAAAAGATGATAGCATGCTAGGCTCAGAGGTTCGAGTCGGTTGATGTAATATGGTATAATATTATGTGATAAACGTGATAAATGTCTAAAAATGGGGAGCAGAAAGTTGATTCAGAAATATTAAGTCAATATGCAGGAACTAATTGTTTTCCTTTGCTCCACAAACTGCTCCACTGTGCTGGAGTTTGGCCCCCGCGGGTCACTCTGTTCCAGCCACTGGGGGTTGGGTGCCTCCTCCCACCGCCCACGACCAGAAGACATCAATCACCATCACCATCAGACCAGAGGTCCCCGTCCACCTCAGGGTGCACTCCACTGAGGGTCCAATGCCCCCCCCCCCCACCAGCCCACACTGCTTACTCGAGCATGATATGTGGGGCTAACGACAGACTGACCGATTGAATGCGTCACGTCAAACAAGAAGAAGAAGAAAGAGATGAAGAAAAAGACTTTCCTCCAAAGAGCATGCAACGCTCGATGTCTCAAGGCAGCGTGCCTCCCGTGAGAGGACGTCCCGTGGGAGACATCTTCAGGAACAAAGAAGAGAACGTGCTCTGATCCGTTGGAGGAGCGAAGACCCAGACATATGCTTCAATTGTGGTCAGAGGGGACGCTGGATGAGGGAGTGACCGGAACCACTGAGGGACCGACGGAAGATACGGGGTGATCAACAGCGGTGTCGTGGATGAGGGGGCGGGGGTCCCTCCTTCTCTGTGGCTGGCTCGGATTGACTGACTGACGGATTGCCCTCCGGTTCACGTGAGATGCAAACACAAACACACACACAAACACACACACACACACACACACACACACACACACAGCTCAACTGATGTTTAAACTTAATGATGCAAGGAGAGATGAGCTCAAACAGCAGCAACACACGTTAAAACACAAAGCTTATGAACAGCATCCTGTTGTTCTGTTATTGATGAATGCGATTCATGTTTTATGTTTAGTTGATTCTGATGCTGTGACACACAAACCTCTATCTAAGCTGTGATAAATGTTTTAGACTTAGAGTATCACAGAGTTTTTACGTATTCTTTATGTTCTGATTATTTTCGTTTGGTCATGATCTCATGACGCCTTCTTTGAAACAACTTTTTGTGATTCTAATGGCTTCGCCGCCATGACGCGCATGCGCCCCGACTGTCCTGACCACGGCTCTGACACTGTGCCTCCTGACCTTTCTGACCCTTCCTGTTTGTTGACTGATGTCTCTCTGATGGTTGCACGTTCTTTGTTTGTATACAACTGGTCTTTGAATGAACCTGATGATCGGATCTTGTTGAACTCTGTCATGCCCTTTATTGGCACGTCTCATTATGTCATGTCCGCCTCTGCCCTACATTGCACCACACACGTGACTCGTGGTCCGGACCTAGACTTTGAAACTTTTTTTTTATGTTTCTGTCATTTCTGACATGCTTTCTGTGACTGATGTGTTCTTTAATTCTATGTTCACCGCGGTTGTGGTGAATCTCAATCCTGTTCAGCTACAATTTTTTTGGTGTCGCCTTTTCTTCTCCTCACATCTCGGTGTCAGGACATGGGGGCCTTTGCTGGAAGGACTTGGACCTCTTTGTGAACACTGCTGTGGCGGCCGCTGACTGGTCGGCCCCTGATGCCAGTGGTGCCCGTTTCTCCGCCTCCTGCCGAACGTTCGGGTTCCCTTTGTCTGTCTGTGTCTCTTCTCTGAGGACGCGCCCTCCACAGCTGTTTCTCCTTCTCCTGTGCTCCTCTGCCCTGCTGTGGATCCTCGGAGTGTGTCTCCCCTCCTCTCTCGAGTTCCCCCCTCACTCTGGGCTGCCCATAAACATGATGTCGGCCTGATAAGGAACTGTCAGCCTGTCTCCCTCATCCCTAAATCTTCTTTCCACACCGGGCGACGCCTGCGAGGGCCTCCCTTGTTAATGTAGTTTGGCTTGGCCCTGATGAGATGCCGTGCCTCCCTCAGAACCTGTTTTTGCCCTGTGCTAAATTGACCCATGGGTTTGACCATGTGTCAAAGGGGAGGATGTGTTGCTTTCAAATTTGGTTGAAGCACAAAGAAACAAAGTGCTTCAGCGATGGAGAAAATGATTCTATCTGACAATGGTTCAACAATGACTAACAAAATGCTTTCAGAACTCAGTGACAGACTCAAGTTGGACCTGAAGACACACTGCAGTTACCAGACGCACTCTGGTGGCGCTGTAGAACGAAACAACGCCACACTGAACGAAGTTATGTTGGAATTATCCTGGATTAAATGTTTACCTTTGGTACTGATGCAATTACAGATGAGAACTAAACCACAGCATAATCCGTCGTCGCCAATTGAGGTGTGGTTTGGACGACCTCCAACCACTGGACTGGTTCCTATGGCCAAGCACACTGTGTGATGATGCACTGACCCAATACTGCATGAATCTGACGCAGGTACTGACTGAGACCAAAGAGAGAGGACGTGTCGTCTTGCCAGCAGCAGCAGCAGATGCACCTGCCTGAACATCGGATCCAGAGACTTCGTGCGGGTAAAGAACACCCGACGAAAGTCCTGGACACACCAACAGTGGCGGAATCCCTTCTAAGTTCAGCTGACGACCCACACGGCTGAAAAGTGACCCATCAACACACACTCCTGACCGAAGAAGCTGTGCCAGAAATAAAGAGTGATTGGTGAATAAAAACGCATCACTCCACCGACCCCTCATCACACGCCCCTGATGGAAGAAAAGAGTGATTGGTGAATAAAAACGCATCACTCCACCGACCCCTGTGCACACCATCCTTCCTGATGCCGCTGCTTTTCGACCTCCTGCCCCTGCTCATCGCTCTCACCAACTTCGCTGGGCCGGAGAGGGACAGCACTACGAAGATACAGGACATTATAATCATCATTTCATGCATAACTCCTGGTGCCGTCGTTCTGCCATTCGAGAATCATGAGTTTTGCCTACATGTTTGAATTGTCTGTGGTTCGCAGAGACCGCAACTAGTATGGTGTATGACATCTCACTGCTTTTGGTTCTCTGTCCTATCTTCTTCATTTTTAGTGATCACTTTTAGATGTGATCAAAGGGGGAAATTGTATTGGCAATAGAATAATTACTAAGCATAATGACAATTATATAATTGATAATTGCAAAAGCAATCAAGTAATCATTAAGTGGAGATTGAACAATGTTAAGTAACTGATCTACAGGGACGGTTAGTAGGACAATAACTGTCTGCAGAGGTTCCCATTCACGCTTCACCGAAAGACCTTCGTGTGCGGCAGAGTTTTCGTGATAAACAGTTCTGGACTGCGTCTCCGTGTTTGACACTTAGTCTCCGTGTTTGACACTTAGAAATTATGACTTCCTCCCACATTGTTACTTAGCGTTTCCCTTGTATAAACACCTGCCTACTGTTCCAAGAACCAATGAATGTGTGCCTATATAAGCGAGATGTGCTCACTGCCCTTGGCTTCAGTCGGACAACCGGTGTTCTGCTTGTATGACTGAAGCCCCAAGGCCTTGGTAAAATAATTAAAGACCAATCTTACATAATCATGTGTCTTTATTATACAATTATTCAAAGTAACAGAAAACTGCCAACACAGGTGGCAGCAGAGTTCTTGTTAGACTGTTAGAGTGAAGAGGAGTGGAAGGGATGAGACTGTGTTTTATTGAACTGAAAGCAGAGTCTGATGTTTTTTCTTCCCCAACTTTCCATACAATATTGTCCAATTAAAGATAACACAATCCAGTATTGACATAGTGTAAACAATTATTGAGTTTATGGCTGTTTACTGAATATTTGTGCATGTACATGTTTTTTTTGTTACACATTGTGAGAAGGGGGGGGGGGGCAGACAGAGACTGTTTATCTGAGTGTATGCTCCCTTTATTGACCTACATGGAGTATTGTGGCAGCTGGATGATAAGGAATTATTCCAAATGTAGCGAGGAGCACAGCATGCAGACGGCGGTTTTGGCTCCAACTCTCCCATGAAGGAATGAGAGACAAGAAGGTGGAGGGGGGGGGGGGGGGGGGGGGGGCACGGAGAGGGAAAACAAATCAGGTCAAGGTTTTGATTAAACAGTCTGAATATAAAGACTTTGCATGTAACCCATAAACAAATCAATAACAAATCAATGACAAAATATTCAATAATTCAGTCACACAAACGGAACTAAAGGCTGGACTTTCTCTGGCGGTGAATAAATATGTGCTGCTGTGTACAGATCCTACTCTAATGAATGTCAGGGTTGAGGATCTTACTGTGATACGTTCTTACAAATGAGTTTTGAGAACTTTCTTGAGAATAGGAATATATACTGTACGACAGGCGGGGTTGCACCCTGGATGCTGTCAGTTCATTGCAGGGCCACATACAGACAGCCTCAGGGAGAACATACAAACTCCTCACCTTCTTGCTGTGAAGAAACGCGCCACCACTGTGCCACCGTGCTGCCCGCATGAGAACATGATTATAAAACATTATTGATGATTTTCAAAAAATAAATCTCAAATCTGTGCACTAGATTAATAGAATATTAATATGCCAAAGTTATTAATACACAATCAACTGCAGGCCTGTAAGCAGATCAATGTATCTTGTGGCTTTTCAAATGTATTGCTTATTTATAATTCATTCTAATTATCTTGAGCCTCTCCTTTTTGATGCAATGTGGTTCAGTAAGAGCTTGTGACAGCGGCTTTGAGATTCATATAAAGAGTAGATACAAAGCAGCAAGAGTTGAGGTTAGACAGCAGATGGAAACAGGTAGATGAAGTATACAAGTGAGTCTGTGTATATATTTAGAAGAGAAAGAAGGAGGTGGAAAGAAAAGGCTAACCTTTTGATAGAGCTTGAGGCAAGGGAAAAAAAATTGTAATGCTGAGAATAGGATATCCCTGTACTTGACTGAAAGATACCGGTAGATTGAGAAATTGAAATGTGAGGGAATTAGGGAGAAAGAGATTGGAAACAAGTGTGCATGCTACAGTTGATGTGCATTCAGACAATGCATTGAATTCAATTACATTAAAAATGATTACTCACTAATGGAACTAAACAAATTAGCATAGGAGTGCAAGAGCTGAACATGAGCGGAAAAAGGAGGGGGGAGTGTGAGGAAGTAGAGGGGACGAATGGGGCGAGGAAAAACATGGTTGTAAGGAGGGGCAAGAAGAAGAGAATTTCTCCTGGCGCTCCAGAAAACGACTGCGGGTGTAAAAATAATCTACGGTATCCACTTGAGAGGCTGCAGTGTCACAGTGCGCCCTAGTTTAATCTAGACTCAGTGCATATGACATGATTTTTGTTCGATTGTGTCCCAGTTGAAGTGCTCTACTGTATTTTAGAAGGCAGAAGTAAAAATGTAACATGATGTGTTGCCAGAAATGTGTTCAGATCTTTTGCTAATTTAAAAAACAGCAACTTATGTTTCTAATTATTATTTGTATACATTTGTTTTCAGCTGGCAAGAGAAACCTTTTTAAAAGTGAAATGTTCATCACTGTTTCTGCAAAAGCAACAAAACGACAGGGTTGTAAAGATTCCAGAAAAAGGTTTTGTGGGGATTCTAAAAATAATCCTGATAACTAAATATCATGTTTTAATTTATTTTACAGACATGTACAAACATGTAGAAATTGGCATTGTAGAAAAGCCCAGAGCACCAAATAGACTATTGTCTACGTCATCTGTCTTCTCTCATCTTTGTTTTTTTGCGTCTCATTTAAGATAATCTTGTCTCCTGACTCGATTTCAAGCTGCAAAGCAAGGATGTCCAGATTTCCCATATCCTGGCAAAAAGTGCATTAGTGTGTGAAAAGTGTTTGATTCCATGACGGTTCTGCCTTGAATTCCATATGTTCTAGTAAATTCAAGTTCCTTCATGTTCGTGTTTCTGAGATAAAAGTCACCGAGATGAAACGGAAACGCTTAATGATGAAATGTGAATAGGCGGCGTCGGTGTTAAAAAATTAATTACACAAGGATGGCACCTCAAAAAATTAATTACACCTAGATTCTAAAAGTCAGTTTAATCTGATGCTGTTGCACAATGACTGATCTGCTGCATTGTACTTGGTCAGTTATTGTCTTGTCATGTCAAAAGCTTTGTTCAAATATTGAAAAATAATAATAATCTGGGACAAGTGCTGACTAAAGGATGCCACAACCA
Organism: Brachionichthys hirsutus; assembly: GCF_040956055.1. Classification (NCBI taxonomy): domain Eukaryota; kingdom Metazoa; phylum Chordata; class Actinopteri; order Lophiiformes; family Brachionichthyidae; genus Brachionichthys; species Brachionichthys hirsutus. The sequence goes on along the minus strand of NW_027180374.1, from coordinate 64,249 downwards.
GTGGAAAGACTATTGACACCAGAATTAGTCATATAAAATAGATAAATGTTACTTCTCCCATAATAGTTTCGCTATTTACTGTAAAATATCTTAACTCGTATCAGAATTATTTTAGAAGATATGCATTGTCCACCAATATGAATAGACCTGGGTAGGATTAGTCAAATGGGTTTTTTAAATTTCAAAAGATTTGTAATCCAGGGAGAACAGAAAATTAATCCTACTTCAACAATCCAAGTATTCAATCTGGGATCTGACACTTTTCTTTTTCAGATCCAAGACGTAGGTAACGGCTGTCTTTGTGCCACCAGGATCCAGTCTTTTGGAGTTTTTACAACAGTGTTTGATTTGTCTGTGGGTTCCTATCTCTGCGACATGAAATGCAACAGAACTAGTCAATGTCTTTGCATTTGTTTAACCTAATTTTTAGTGCTTGTGCTATACTTAATGTCCCCCAGTGATAATTCTTCACAAGGCAGCTCAGTTCTACCTTGAGGCCTGTGATGTCACTTTTCTTTTTCAAACAAACTTGCATGTTGCAGAATTTGTGCGACAGGCTGTCTAACTGTTGTCAGCTTTGCTGCCTTATTATTGCTGATCATGAGACATGACATGGTGTTCAATTTATGCGTAATGCCTACAGCATTGCAGCTCCTCATGCTCATGTCCAGAGACTCTTTTCTTTTCTTTTTAAAACTTCTGAATCATGGATACTTATGAAGATAATAGATGTATACATTTTGACGTTAGATTTTACCGACATCTGATTTAAATCATAAAGACACTTGGTAAAAGGTCATGATTTTCATGATACTTTCACAAAGGCATGATAACACATCCGTGTTTGCAAATTGCATTTTTTTCATCACCTTTTGTCTTTTTTCTTTTTTAACACGTATGCTGTTTCCCTCGCCCTCCCCTGTCAGTTTGCATAAATGGCACGCCATTGAGTTAGGCAGACGTACACATGATAAAGCAGTAGATAAACACAGACAAAGCAGCAAATAAAGACAGACTTCCATACCAACATTTGGAAATGTAAGGCTGGCTGAGTGTGCACAGGTTTGTTTGTGTGCACGTCTTTTAGAAGACTTATTAGCTTTAGGTGCTTTAGTGCATTTTTTCCCAGCAGAGAACTCATATAATCACAGCACACACTGGTGTGGTGATGGAGGCCATGTCCACATGTTGATGTCATTTCGTCTGAAACTGTGTAAAAACTACAGTGTGTGTATGATATACTTTGTGTACAAAGTACTGATAGAATGTGTTTCCTTTTAGATCTTCTAATCAACTTTGCTTTTAGTTAAGCTACATTAAACCAAATGTGCTTGCTCTTTTGAAACAGCTGCTGAAAACACTAGAACTGCCTCCCTTTGGGCTTAAGACCTTTAAATAGCAGCTACAATCTCTCTGTGTCCATCTGTCCGAGCACACAAACATACATTCTTCTTGTATATGAGGTTATTATATCATTTTAAATCTCTTAAAACCTTTAAAGCTGTCTAAATCGGTAACAGGAACAATGGATTTTATTATGTTGTTATTCTTCACACCACTTTATCCAATTTCAAGTAATAGGCCATTTGGTAAATTGAAGGAAAATGGTGTAGAAATAATATCCAAAAAGAAATTCTCAAAAGTGTTTCTTTTTCTTTTTTTCCAAAATAAGACGAAGGCAATCATTTCTTCTAACAAGGTAAATTTCAATTCATTTCCATAGGCTCTCCAACTTGCTGCTGATTTTAGACAGAGGGGCCTCAACTTTTATACAAAATGGATGCACTCCAATGGCTTCCATCAGATTGATCCCCTCTGAGGCCATGCCAATCGTATTAGAAATGAATTTGAATACCCTACTTTCCCTCCACAGCCTTTTCCATTCAATTCAGACGAGAGATTGGTTGGAATGCCACCTTAATGGGTGACCAAATGCACATTGTTGTGCCTCTTTCAACGATAAAGCTAAACCTATTTTCAGGTTTAATGCTTTCCACGTTGTAAGAGGTAAAGCAACTTTGCAAAGGTATTTTATACAATTGACAGTTAGATACCTTCGCTCTTTTTTGTCGGCCATACGCTGAGGTCAAGTGAGCGTCCCTTGTTTCTTCTCATAGAACTTTGCATAGCTGAGATGAATCATACTCCCTCACCGTCTTTTTAATTACCTTTCATTATTTCTCACAAAAGCATTATGCGCTCAAGCTCTGACCTGCAACATCCACACTCAATGAAGTTGACTTGGTTTTTGTCATAAGGCAGTTCTGTACACGCACACGCACACACACACACTGGACAAAAATGACAGTGTTTTTGTAACTCATCTGGAACAGACTTTGGTCCTATTCAGATGATATTAATTTTAGAGGATGACTAATTGACACAGCATGTTGTCGCTTTTTCAGCCCATCCAAATCTCATGTTAATAATATCTATGCTCTCTCTCTGTGCATTTGGTAGAAATAAGTATTGCTATTTCTAGTACTGCTGTTTATGTGAACCCAAGTTGCATTGTTATGTTAGAAATCATTGAAAAAGTGGTGCAGTGCTCAATTCTAAGGGATAATGCCCATGATCCTTTTTCTGTTTGGCTTGTACGATCATGAAACAGATATTTATTTCACTGCCAAGCTATTTTTTCCCAAATATTTTAAATTATATCAATAGAATAAGAGTGTAGTCATTTTAATCCACCTTCACATGTGGCCTCTCAGAACAGGTATGAACACCTTTTACTCTTTGGGTGGCCAGACGAGGTTGAGGTTTGTCTGGAACTTAATCTGAATGATGATATTATTTGTTTTGAATTGGTATTGACAGATAATCTCTGTGATTCATGACGTGTTTTTATTATTTTTATTTTTTGAACTGAATCATTTTCTTAGAGCTGATACGTTTCTTATTCTTTATTTTGACAGTGTTATTAATGACTTTATTCTTAAACTGTTCACTTTTCTGATTAGAGTTGGTGTGATGATCCGATGTTTGCATCAGACAGGTCATTAAAAGGACGGTTGTCGTGGCGATATGGTTCCCTGTGGTCTCCGTCTTACTCTTTTTCTGTCCTTTAGCTAGATGGCTCCCTGTGGTCTCAGACCATCATGCTCTGCCTCAGGCCCTCTCTGTCCTCTCCTTCCCGCTACCTTCCCCCCCCCCCTCCCTCTTTTTCTTTTGGTCTTATGTTCTTCAATAGGTAATACCCAACCGTCCATCTGTTTGTCCTTTGGTTCTTTCCATTTATCACTCCTTCTGCTGTTCACACATTTCTTTCATCTGTTTCTCTGTTTTTTTTTCTTTCCTTCTTGCAGTGCCAGTCTTTGTGCATGAGTCTTATCTGTAGGTTTTTCAATTGAGTTCAATATTTAAATGAAAACTGATCAACTAAGTTGATGGTCCAACTTGAGCTGGTTGTTTGACAGTCTGGGTAAGGTCTGAGGAGGACTTCACAATAATTCACAATAGAAATCTGGTTGGAAGATTTTTTTTTCTGTATTCACTTCAGTGTTTTTGTCATTTTAAATATTTTTATTTAAGAAAAGCAATCACAGCAAAATTATACTTTGTGAACACCAAATACATTTTGCTGTAAGACATTTTTATTTTGTTGCTGCTGTGTAAAATTAAGGTTATTTTACTTCATATTACTATTAGCATTATTATTATTCTCCTCCCTCTTCGTTGTTGCTCCTCTCAGTCTTCTCTACAGTAACGTTCCCTGGCCAAACAAGGTCATATACTCTGGGGCTCCTCAATAGAACACATTAGTAGTGCAAGGAAGAGATCAAAATCCTGCATGCACCACACGACAACTTTATTATACTCACACACAATAACAAGAAAGAAACCAAATGCTCATAAATGGACATAAAACACTTGCATTTACACATAAACCTTCAAAATGGCTTCATGGATACATTGTGCCCTCTGTAATGTGTAACACACCATCTCTTTTGTTGTTCAGGACCCCAACAGAGAAGAGGCCTTGCTGCAACAACTGAAAGAGAAAGATGAAATCATTCACAGACTCCAGAGTGAACTGGTAAGGTCCACTGATAGGTACAAATATGAATGCAATACAAAATGAAAATGTTTTCTGCACTGTCACTGTGTGTACCATTTGTGTAGACTAAATAATTGTGATTACCGGTACTTTTAATCATTGCACCAAATCAACCTTTTCCAGGGACGGTGCTTAATTTGTCTAAATGACTTAATTTTATCATCTCACTCTCACTCAATATTATGCTGATAAGATAAAAGCAAGAGAGAAGAGCAAGCTGACCACAGAGAGTAAAATTATGTAATAAAAATACAAGTAGTAAAATTAACCATATTTATACAGGATGTGCAGTGTTGGAAAATTAAAAACATGTCCAGTAAAACATAATGCTTTTGCAGTCTTTGCAGCTGCTAAAAAGAGAAGCAATTCACACTGAAACTTTGATAAATGGGAGGTTTGCACCCCTAATGTTATCTCTGTCAGTTTCTTTTTCTTGCTCTCTATTTTTTTTAAAATTAAAATGAATAATTGAGATATCTTTGAATGCTTTTAGAATTCTGTATTTATTTTATGCCTATAAATTTAAAACGAATGGCCTTTGAAGCACTTTTTTTTAAATTTCCCCTGCAAGAATTAAATAATGTTTCTTTCATAGAAAGTTTAAAACCACTTCAAAGTAAGTTTTACTCTTGTTAATAAATTAACAATCTCATGATGATCTACATACAGCAGAGGGTGGAGTGATAGGAAGGAGAAAAATCCGGGGTGGGGGGGGGGGGGGGGCATTAAATGTTGAATACCTTTATGGATGGCTCAAAGTCACAAATCACACAATGAATATGTCACAACTTGGCACCAGGGATCCCATTTTAATCTCATTTGTTAGCTTAAGCATCCTGCTTAGTATATTAGCAAAGATGAGAAGCACCGAGTTATTTCCATGGTTGCATATTTGGAATTGCCAAATCATACTCATGAATTGTATGATTTTTACATTCAAAGAGTATTGTGTTGTCTAACCCGTCTCAATTGTTGGATTATCTGCAAAAATGCTCCATTTGGCAACATTGTTTGTCATCTACAAGTCTTTAATGCTCTATCAAAGCAGTGTAGTGCAGACATTATGCCAGGCCTTAGCGGGCTAATGTGCCAGCTTTATGACACTGCTGTGAGAGATGTCACTGACTTGATGCTCATTTGGCATCTGTTTGTTTGATCGCGTTCTGGCACTCTCATTTTTCAATCTAATTTTTCTCACTCGGCCTTTATCTCACGCTCGCTCTCCTTTGTCTCTTGTCCTCTTTCGACTGTGATAACACACTGTCCCCCCCTCCTCCGTCAGCAGCACCTCACTGTCATCCTCTCTCCTCTGTCTGTGCGGCCTATATTCAGCATTGTGTGCACATAATGCGGAGTTCCAGGCAAATTTGTATTCATACTCAGCCTTACCTGAGGACTTAAAAAGGCCACCCAAGCAGCCTCTCCATGAAACACTGCTGGGTCCAGACTTACCCACTATTTACACTTTGAGATTGTCCCTTATCTGATGATGCCCTCTTCAAAAATGGAGCTGTATTCGTTAATCTGACAAAAATGTGCTCTGAAGATTGCTGTGTAACACAATCTACACATGGACACAAAAATAACTTGTTAATTGCAGAGTTTATTATTGTATTTATCTATTTATCTCACCCTGCTGTCTCTGAGGACATGACTGATTGTGCTGAACAGTATCTTACCTTTATCAACGTTTAACATTTATAAGAAGAATTAGACGTTTCCCATGGTAGCAAGTTTATTTTTTTATTTTTTTTAATGATTTATTTGTATTAGTATTATAAGTCGGGGACTATTTCCAACTGTAGCTTTGGAGCAGTAGAGAGTATTTATTTCAGAATATGATCTACATGAGAGTCAATCAAAATAAACTGCAGTTGTCATGGCAATGGAAGAGCATTTCAGCCTCTGCAGCTGTGTGGCTTATTGAAGTGTTTTTAAATGTTTTTGTAACATAATAAAGGCTACGTCTGATAGGAATGAGATATAATATCGGGCCACACCAGAGACATAAAGCACACAAGAATCAAATCAATGTTATTTTTTTTTTTGCCTTGGATTTGTTGATAATAATACAGATACTGAATATCACACGAAGTCTAAGAGTGAATACAGAATACACGGCCTCTTCGGCCTCCTCATTTTTACCTGCACCATATGCGTTTAACAAACATAAATTCTGTCATTCCTTCAAATTCTAGTGAACATTTGGGATGTTTTGCTTATAAATATGTGTAAAGGTAAATTTGCGTCTACGTGTGAGTGACTTATTGGGATATCTTACCTATGTTAAGGATCAGGAACAGGGAGCTCATCCCCACAGCTCTCCTCATTTGGCTTGCGTCTGTAAACCTGCCAGTAAAAACCTATTAATTATTTCCTAGAGGGATGTGCTGGCTGGCTGGCCATCACTACCTGTCACTTTTTATGAGTTCTGCCTCTTTGCTGTGCATTTTGTTGAAGCGCCATACTCCAACTGCAACATCCAACTGCAGAGTCTTCTTTGCCTTTCATGTAGCCATGACTAATGAAAACCGATTTTTATTTCAGTCTGTCAGCTCACTGCTGCCAGACAGGACTCTGTAGCTTTGGGCTTCGAGCTGTGGTGTAATTTTCCTTTTTTTTGCCCTTATGTTTAAACATCTATAATACTGTACCTTAATGTTGCTGATTATTTTAATCAAGGTTAATGATTTTTTTTCTGTGGCTCACAGCCGCTGTAACCTGTTCTAATCCCCTACCCATGAGCAGCAGAGAAGGTGGGGGGGGGGGGGGGGGGACGACATGTCAGAATGATTAGTGACATCATAATAAAATGCTCCCCGGTGCTGGGTTCTTCTCATTCAGAGGACTTGCAACCAGCCTTTTTAAAATACTCTGAGGAGTCGACAGGTTCTTGGTCAAGGAAAAGGTGCAGTCTTTTGAAGGACAGAGGCAGCACTACGCCGATGTCTGTAAATATGCCAAAGGAAACCTATTAATAATGTCCTAGAAGGGCCTCTCTAGCAGGCCGGCCAGAACTTGCTGTCAATGTTTTTTATGAATTCTTCTCCACTGATGCGCTTTGAGGAGTACTCCTCCAGTATTTGGCTGTAGAAAAGTTATCCTGCAATTCAGCCCAGTTTTATGACCTCTTAGCGTTCCGGAAGAAACAGTGAAGGGGAGCTGGGGATTTTGTTTCATTGAGGTTGTTTAAAGTGGAAACCCACTATACTAAGTGTTGTTAGCAGAGACGCCGCACGCGTCTGCTGGGAGAGCTTTTGTTTGTTCTGATTTATTTGTATTTTAATGTTCTTTCTTTATGCGATTTCGGACACGGCTGAAGGGTCTGTGTTTGTTTTGTATGCAGGACAGTGCCAAAGCTACCCTGAAGATGAAAGACTGCCAAATGACTGACCGCACAACACAGACCGAACACATGGGACCAGAGGTGAGACGCACACACCTACTGTTTGTCACGCACGGAGACACAAATATAGCATTCTGCACTTCTGGCGCTGAAAATATGCTCTGGGTAAGAATGAAATTTCATGTCGCTAACTAAAGCCCTATTTATTGTTGTTGTAACATTTCTGGTTATGCAACTTTATGCTGAGTCACAGCCTCCATCCTTCTCGGTTTTCTTTCCTAACTTTTGAAGAACATTTTCTCACACTGAGCTCTAGTCTAATCCATCTTACTCTCCATAAGGACGTTGTACTGCAGTGACATTCAAATTATAGTCCACTACCTGCTCCTCCAATTCCCTGAGTGTAAGGAGAGACTGCTGTGCTGCATCCTACCTGCCTAGCATCCTCAGCTGACATGGCCTCTTTGGCTTCCCGAGGAACTGACATTATGGGAACGTTGCAGACTTAATGGATGATTGTCTAAAAATGGCTTCTTGTTATGAAACAGGAGTGGAGTTTAGGGTCTGTTTCTTTGTTTCTTGGACAACACATTTTTTTCCATTTCCTCCTCTCCTCACAAAGTTCTTTTATACATTTGACGCTGCTGTGTATTATGTTGGCAAGAAACATTGCTGGAGGGTGAAAGCTGTGCCATTGTGCAAGCAAATAGCTGCAAAAGTCACACAGATACATACAAAGCAGAAAGGATTGACCTTTCTTAATAAATGAATGTATATATTTGCACTGAAATAAAACTCAACCTCTGTTGATTTTTATGGCACAAAACACAGAATAACTTTTTCACCGCTGCTATTTTTAAGTTTAATTGTTAATTGCTACGGAGACATAGCGCTGTCGCCTCACAGCAGGAAGGTACCGGGTACGAATCATATCTGTGTGGAGGACAGACAGACATGTTCTCCCATGTCTGCATGGGCTTTCTCTGGGTTCTCCAGTTTCCTCAGGTCAAGTTGCTTATAGTGTATGAGTGTGTGTGTGTGAGTGGTTGTCTGCTCTGGCGACATGTCCGGGGTATATGGCCTCTCACCCATAGCCAGCTGAGGTAAGCTCCAGCAACACCCATGACCCGTAAGGCGGACGGATGGATCATTTCATTTTTGCACCATTTATTTATGGTTTCTTGTTCCTGGACACATATGAAGGCAAATACAATCTCCAATGTATCTTCCTGTGTGCTATCTGCGATTACTGACTAATACTGATATATGTGTGAGGATATGTGAGTAATGTATTCTATCATGCAAATTTGTTTCATGCCTATGCATAAGGTGCGACAGACAGAGTGAGCTTGTTTTGTGAAGCAGCCAATGGTTCCGGCTTTAGACAGAAGGTGCTGAAGGTGTCAAAGCAAATTTAGTCTAATAGTTTTACGCAGACATTATAATTCACTCAGTGTCGTGTTTGTTTTTGTGCGATGTTTCACATCTGCACATTAAAATTCTGCACACTAGCACAAGATGTACGGAGTATAGCTAAACTAATGTATGTAGTCACTTGTTCATTGTTAAGATGTTGTCTGGACTAAAGCTCAGAAAAACAATGGACTATGTTGTTTGACCTTCTGATTTACCTCTGTGAATTTCACCTTGATTTACCTCACCAGGCGGGTGTCTGTCCTTGATCCCACTGTGTATACGAGGATAGATTTAATCTTTTTGAGATTCACTTGATTGTGTCACCTCTTTGGCTTGATTTATTTTGATTAACGATTGGCATTCAAGTAGTGCCAATATGTCTCATCTACTGCGCAGGTGGAAAACAGCATAATATTACCATAGCAGCCATCCTATTGGTTATTTGACAGAGGAGTAGTGCAAGCCTTAAGTGCCCTTGTCATTGTCTTGGAGTGTAAGTATGTTGAGGTATTGTAAAATTCCCCAAGTACGTAGTGTCTTTTCAGGACCACAACAACCTTGTCCTAATTATAAACAACGTCCAACTTTAGAAGTCTGGCTAGTTTTCCAACGTGTGGCATCAGTGTCTCTTATAAAACTGGTACCTGGCCATAGAGTCCTCCATATGCTCAGGATCCTTGAGAAGATGGATTCTTAATTAGAGGAGCAGCTGGTTGCCCGCTAGCAAGCTAGGCTAGCAGCACAGGTGACTTAACTCAGCAGTAGCTACAGCATGTGCAGCCTTATTTTAGCCTCCCCCTCCCTTCTCCCGTGTGCATGACTGTGAGACAGAGGGACTAGTGCCTGATAGTGAGTTTGTGGGATGTGCTGCAGCATGAAGCAGGCCTATATAGGTTAGTTACCACAGTGCATCGAGGACACTCGGCAAGCAACAGAAAAGGTGTCCACAAGTGGGGCAGCTATTTCTACTGTTTCTGCTACTCCACAAGGTCGACCAGCTCTCTCATCGCACTCTCTTTCTACCTTTCTTTCCATCTTTTGTGGAATGTCCTTCTGCTTTCAGATTCTCCGCTCTCCCTCACCTGCTTTTGTTAGTTTTTCCCCTGAGAGTGTGGAAGTTTGCTTTCAGAAGTTTTCTTATCCAGGCGTTGCATCAGGGATTCTCCTGCCCTGGTTTCCCAACCATCCGACACTCTGTCCTTAGGATAGCTCATGTCATGTCCCACTGAAATGCTACTTCATGTCAACTTGCTTCAACATTCCGTTGATTCGTCTTTAACAGGATGACCTTGTGGGTTGGGCTACCATGTGGGATGTCTAGGAAGGTTCATGATTTCATGCCTTGCTCCTCTTGGTCACCCCCCCATTGCTCTCTTCAATGATTTGCATTAATTTTGAGTTCATATTATATCACAGCATAATTAATCTTGTTTCACAGTTGAAGAAAAAGGTCCTAATGCATCATTTTGTGTTTATCACACACTGTTTGTTGTTTTCCTACTGTATTTTTTTTCTCTTTCTCATGTTGACATTGGCTCTGGGCTCTTAATCTACCAGATACCATTCTGCTTCTTTATTTATTCAGCCAACGTGGTCGTATGCAGTTGCCCTTGTCTGTCCATTGGTTTGTATCTAATATGTAACAGTCTCCTCAAAAACCAAAAGACAGCATTCAATAGAATGTCTGTTTTAGCGACTCTAAATGTGTACATTGCATAATTGGTTTCTCAAGTTTGCTGACGTTTACCTTTTAAAGCACATTTAAACTTGATTCTCAAGCGGCTTTGCTCACATTCAATTACGATAGAGGTAATGGCGTATCAACATCAGTGCAAACTGGAGAGTTTCCAATAGTTGGGACATCTGGGCCACTTTTTGGAGACCTGTCAAAAGTGCAGCCAAGCTGAACCCAGACATGCACCTGAAGCTGACAAGTGGCAGTTAATGTGCGAGCCAAACACAATGTAAAAATCTAGGCCGACCCCCCATCTACCTATTGTGCACTTAAAGATCTCTCCACTTTCTTTCAGTGAGCCAATATAGACTGCTGTTTGGGTGAAAAGGAAACTAAGAAAGTATAAGAGAAAAGAAGAGGGTTAAAGCGAAAAGGCAAGAAGCTATTTTCTGTCCCACAGAGACTCTTCAGAGCTGGAGGTATGGTGGCTGTTTTTGAGGGGATTGAATCGATTGAAGCAAGCTAATTTCATGGGCATTCTTATAAGAAACATTTTATAGAGGGACTCAAAGCTCTTTATGTTTAGCTCACTCTTGTTCTCTTTCTCGCCCCGTCTTTCTCACTCTATGACTGTCATTTTTTTTTATTCCCCATAGATTTATGCAACTTTACTTTTTTCTATCCTTCTGAAAAGAATGAGGAAGCGGAGGGCATAGTTGAGGATTCTCATCGTATGTTTGTTAGGTATCACATTTGAATGGGGAAACATTTACGTCGATCATGCAGATTGTTCCCCCTTTGACTTATATTCCATATCCTCCTCTCACCATCTCAAAGCAAATATTCTGAGGCTCGAAGAGTTGTGAGTTATTTTGTGTGCAGAGGAATAAACCTCTTGGGGATAGATGAGGTCATTTCATAGAGAAAAATGAAAGGAAACAGGTTTGAGTCCAGGTGTGTGCATAAATCTTATTTGTTAATGATTGGGGGGAGTTGATTTTCCATCTTGTCCTTATTACTGAAACCATGGATGAAAGCAATGACACCATTTGATATTTAATGGCTGCTACTATCCAATGGACGATATGGTCAAAACCTTCTATAATGGTACATACAATTTTATATTATATGGTAATGTAACTGCATGATAAAGTCAAACCAAAGTGTAGATTGCTGAACATTAGCATTTAATTTAATGTCCTTTGTTTGATGTTTCTGGTGAAAGTGAAAGAGAATCGTTTCCTTCAAGTGTCCTGCTGAAGCCATTAAAAACCAGACGGAGCCTTTTCTAGCAAAACTTGCTTTGACAGTAACAGAAACGGCTCCTAATTTACAGTTAGCAAAGGTCTCCTCTCACATCAAAACATCCTCCACTACAGTTAACTAACTAAACAGAAACAATCAAGTGAAACAGTGTGTTTGTGTGTCTGAGTGAGATAGAGATACAGGAAAATACATCATGCTCAGGAACGATTAATGAAATTATAATGCTTGTTTATATATTACGTTAGGTGTGGTGTGTTCATCATTCGAATTTTCTGCCAATATTTGCCATATATTCTATAGCAACACTTAATGACTAATGCCTTTGTGGAAAAATAATTAGGAAAACATGTGTACAAACTAAAGCAATGCAACCATTGACTCTTTTACTTTGCTTTTATTGTTGCCATTTTTGTCCGTATTGATCCAGGTGGTCAGCGGAAAGGAAAAGCTTTGGGTCTGGCTTGTCTGTACTTATTCCACCGACTATTGTTGCACATGGTAACGTAAACCATGTTCAGCAGACAGTGCTCAAACAAACTTGACTGCCGAGCTACTGGTTAATGGAGCTGGGGAACCCTGAATCAAAATATATAATAGCATAGATCATATGAGCCTGCATCATCATTGCTTCCACATCTGTGCTAATTTAAGCAGAAGGATGCAGAGTCCAGTGCTGATTGTGACTTCTATTCCTGTAATCTAGATCATTTTGTGCAGCTCGACTGAGTAATAGAGCAGCTAAGGATGGATAGAAGAATACATTTTTATTATTGCCATTGCATGCTGCACACAGAGTACACACACATCACACACACATTGCTGCTTTTCTACGGAGTTGCGAATACAATACAGTTATCAATGATGAGTTGTTATTACACTTTTATTAAGGGAATTTTTTTAAAGATTTAATCTATGAAGTTAAATTTATAGCTTCTAATAGGCAGATTTATTTACCTACAGAAGGTGTGCAGGTCCCTCGTTCCTCCTGTTTCACTGGTTTCAGGCGCCAGTTACATAGAGAGGGTTATAAATACTACCCTGTAACACTCAGAAAGAAAGCAAGTAAACAAATTGATTAAAGTTAAAATATTAGTCGTCATATGTATGAATATGCACTTAAACCTTAGCTCCTTAGTAGAGCTTCTTATTGAAAGACACATAATACTGTCGATTCCATTAATATGCAGCCAGCAAAATGTAGAAACCACATTAGAATTAGACGCCTGGAAATAAATTACTATGAGAGCAGCAGGATAACAAATTATCATTTAAATGCAAGTTTATTGACCAACTGTTTTCTCCGGTATCTGAAAGGCAAAAGGAGTTTTCTAATCATATTTTATGCTCCTTTTTTCACACCATTGGATCTCAAAATAATTAGTCAATGGGCTACAGCGTCGCCAGCTGGGACATTAATATGACTAACATAGCTGATAATGTTGAGGGAAATATAATGGAAAGACTGAAATCTAAAACTGCAGTTCTGTCCCAGAGTTTCTAAGCCTGGAATCGGTTTTACAGTAACATTTGCAGTGTTTGGTAAAGAAATTGGTGTGTGTGCGCTCATGAAGAACAACACTTCATCGAAAGACTAGAGGTCTTGATACCCAGTTCTGACATGTTACCTTGGCTTATATATATTTAATGACGTATGACTCGCATTGAAATAATATATTTGATTTGTCCATCTAGTCTAGTGTGAAGACAGCCTAAGGCAAATATACATATTAGCCTTCATAATGAAGGGATATTTGTTCTCATTTTCATCAAACCTAGTGCCATTGACGCAAAGCGTTTTCCACCATTCTACGGAAAGGCGAGGTGAATGACACATTGGCAGATTTTAAAATGAAAGAGAAGCTAGCAGACAAGTACTGTCGCCTTGAGTGTTTGGATGCATGCATGAAAGTACGTGAGTCACATGAAGTGTGTGCTGGAACAGCGACCACACGGAAAGCCAAATGAAACTTTTTGAGGTGCTTCATACCGCTGACACTCAAGGTTGCACAGACATGCTTTCAGCTATTTATGCATAATGAGAAATGCTATTCTCTATTTGAGGTAAATTTGTGATTATTGTGAAGTACCCCAACGTAAAGTATTTCTTTATCCTCTGATCTAATAACAATCCCTCTTTGTCTCCAATTCCCTCTTGTTATTGAGTGGGCTTCAACATATCTTCTGTTTTCAGGGCATCAAGGCGCATGGGAGCGCCACATTGTCATCAAGGAGACAACTGAGTGAGTGTCTCTGTTCTGATATCCCCTCACTGGACGTGACTGTGTCTTGTAGTCACCTACCTTAATGTGCAGAACTAGACAGGTGAACAGAGGGTCTTTGTACAGAGGTTTGATTGATCTACACTTGTCCATGACCTGCCTAAATTCTGATCTACAATTGTTTTATTTCGCAAATTAGCAACTAGTGCGTATTCCATTGGTTTAGATACATTTAGTGTCTGAATAATTTGACAAATACTGGTTTTGATATTTGTTACTGTCTACATTTTGTAAAGAGATAAGTAGGAGTAAGTGTCTGAATATAAAAAACAATGATGCTGTAATATCTGCCCCTATTATATAGTTTTGTGCATTTAAACATAACGTGCTACAGAAGCCAATGGGAGTTATGTGAAGTGAAATAATAGTGGATAGATTAGGCCAGTTTATGTGTAAATCAAACCTTGCATGGAGACCCTTTGAGTGAGGAATGCCACCTGCACTGCCTTGCCCTGCAATGTAGACAGGAATGCTGTCTATTTTCCCAATAATCCCAACCCATATTGAAAGGATCATTTTTGTAGTTTACCGGTAAATCAGAAGGAAAAAAATCTCTGCTCAAGCATCTGTGATTCGTATAGATAATTACATTTTTTTATTATAATTCTACGATGCAGATCATTTGAATCGTGAGTCGGTAAAATGAACCTCCTCCTCTGTAGTCCTATATTCTGTATTCATACGAAACAAACAACTAATTATTAATTAGCAAATTGCTCTTTATTGTTCTCACTGTTTGTTTTTTATCGTTCAGTGTTTTGACTTGACATTCAGAATTTGTGAGAACTACTTAGTCTATTACCTGGCTCCGGCCCACCTACCCGTAGTGCATTGTAGTACAACTTTGAATGCATGCTTTAGAATTAAGAGCACCAACATGTGGATGCAGTCCCAGAATTCCCTTTAACCTTTGTCATTGTCATTGCACTATAAACTGTCCCCAAACCTTTCCTGGCCTAGTTGAGCTGTTCAGAAAGCTTTAACATTTCCACACAATCATATTCCTATAACATGTGCACACAATCATAGACAAAGGCATTCGTGAATGCACATGATGACTACACTGCACATGCACACCCACAAAATGGGCAACTCTAATATTAACTATAAATCACAAAGGAGCTGTTTATGTAATTTGAACAAAGTTGTGTGTGGCATGTGTGCATCTTTCATTAAAAGGCCTTTCCCACGTTTGAAGGTTAAGGGACAAAAGGAACCATTTGAGGTTCATTTGTTTTTGCTTAATTCGTGCACGGGCACCTACACGTTTCCATGCCTTTGTTTTTTTTTACATAAGCATCAAGATTTGCTGCAAGAAATCCCTTTGTGTGTGTGTCTGTGTTTGTGTATTGGTGATTCTCTTCCCTCATTAAACTCCTCAAGGACTGACAATAATTCTGTGCTGTTGAATTATTAGTCAGTTTCTGACTGATTCTGAACCTAATCCTTATTTGTGTATTCAGCAAGGTGAACTTGCAACCACCGTCGCTGATTGCTGAAGCCACAAAAGTCCCATGATGCAGTTCATAAAATGTCCACTATAGATACCTGTCAAAAAAAAGACTGCATTTATTGTAAAGTCAATGGTAAATGTAAAGCCATTGCATCGTAAAGCTGCACAGACACTATATCTAAGCTACAGTTTTGAAACTGTGAAGTCATAAACTGTTCCATTAATTTGGAGTGTTTTGTGGCACCCCATAAAGCCTGGACACAGGAGGTTGTTATGAACTCTTATGAATTAAATATAATTGTAAATACATTGACACTGTGTGATTAAGTGCCTTGTAAACATACCTCTACGTTTGTCGGTTGCCAAGCTAAGCTGTGCATGTGATGGCGGAGTGTGTGTGTGTGGGGGGGGGGGGGGTGGGGTGCTCCACTTTGTTCAAAGCAAGAGGAAAGGGTAGCAGGTGGAGGAATGAAAGAGTGTGTGTTTGCAAGCCTGCCCAGTGGCACAATGAGATGAAAGATAGCTTTACCCAGGTGGAGGTGGCATGCTGTATAAAGTGTGTGTGTGTGTGTTGCACACGTCAGTTCTCCCTTCTGAAGTTGAATGTGGGCTCCCTATTTTGAGTTTTTCCCATGTGTGTGAGGATCCGTTGTCTGCCTTAGACAAGCATATGAGCTGGTGGCTTTGTGTACATATTATGTGAATATGGTTTCTGCTTGTGATGGATGTCGTCAGGTTAATGATGGATGCATCCAACTGGCCCCTGCCCCTTGCAGGTGGTGCATTAAGGAGAAGGCCGGCGCCAAACCACTCCCAACAACCAAACTGCACTGCCATTTGAGAACCACTGAGGTGGGAGCTGTTTGTGTGTGAGAGAGAGAGAGAATACTGAATACTGGCTAGCTGCCAGAACACTTATCTATCTCTGATCCACAGCGCTACTCACTGTGACTCCTAATTATAGAGCGAGACACATATACAAGCTCTCCCGTGAGCCATTCACATTAATGAGGTACCTTCCTAAAGAAGAACCCCCACGCCACATTCCTCTCCACTCTTTTGATAGAGGCCACCAAGATCACCAGCATGCCTTAAAGTATTGTACCTGGAATGAGACAATTGGACTTAAAATGGCAAAAAGGACACAGGGAGGTACAATTATTCTTTGAGAGCCAAGAATTTAAAGAGAAAATAATTATGCTGTGAGAGAGATGTGTTGTAAAAATGCAGAGAGAAACGAACACTGTCATGGGGAGCAAAGAAGATGACAGACGGAGACGGACTGCCAAGAAGTGAAGAAGACAGCAGATAGAGATCATGATCAGGGAATGGACGACAGGGGACACGGAATGGCTTGTGAAACGAGCAGAGGAAGAGGAGAAGCGATATGGAATATTTGTTCAGTTTACTTATTGAGATCATGGATGCATGATGACAATCTCCCTGCAGTCCCTCATGCTTTCACTGCTTTCCCCCCCTCTATTCTTCTCTCTCCCTCCCTCGCCTTGTTTTCCCAATCTGTCACTTTCTTCCCACTCTCTCTGTCCTCCGCCCTTGGTCATATCACAACATGGAGGACATGGCACTCAGTCAGATGGATCCTTCAGGTTATACAGTACATTACTGGAGAATGTTGTATCTTTATTGGGGAAGTACTCACAAAGAAATGAACACGGAATGCGGCAGATGGCTTTTTTTGCATTCTTCTTTGTTTAGAGTTGCACCGGCGCATTGCTGTTCTGATTCTCGTGAGAATGCTGTGGTAAAGATGTTTATCAAGTGAAGCACATTTCGACTGATGAAAGAGGAAGTGGGTGCAGTTTCTACCATACATTGGTAATTTACACGATAATTAGCTATTATTTATTGTTATTTGACGCTTTGTAATAAATTCAAAAAAGATTTATATCGTGGAAAAAGTGACTTCATGAAAATAGATTTTCTTAATGTTGAACTCTGCACCGAAGGAGAAAGTTTTTCAAAAGCTCAAGGAACAGTAATTACCGTTTTCCATATTTACTGCTTAAAACTTCATCATGCATTCACAGTGTATTTAGTTATCTAGTTTGCCCCAAAATGTGCTGACTTCCTATTATGCCCTCGAAATATCTTCATCAAGGTGAATCCACTCCTGTTACCACCCCTTTCTTTTCTATCCAGTATCCCCAACTGACCGATAGAGAACAGCAGTAAAGGACAGGACAGAAGGGACCGTGGTGGATACTGCTGTGCGCCATCTAACCCCACCTAGCCCCAGGGGCTGCTTGAAGGAGGAGGGGTTTGTCAGCAGGTGAAAGTATGGCTTTGTGTGCAAAGAAATAAGAACAGAGAAGGAGAGAGCATGCCTGTGTTTGTGTAGGAGCCTCTGATCTGTGGCCTCCTGTACGGCTGCCTCCCCCACGGGCAGGGCAGAAAAGCAGAGGGGAGGGGAGCACCTAGCTGAGCACAGATGGCCGCAACAGACAGAGACGGTGGCGGAATAAACATGTTAATAAATAATTATGTGAACAGTGACAGCGGGTGTACACCAGGAGGATGGGATGTGATGAGACAGTAAATAAAAGTAAATCCAGGGAGAAGTAATGGAGGACAAAGAAAATCAAAGGGGGCTGTTGAAGACAATGTGCTCCAGTTAAAATGAGCAACTGTTGCTATTATTGTGCGGACCAGAAGCCATGTCAGATTTTAAACTCTCCACAGGCAGCTGAATCTTGAGATGCTATCGGAAAGTGTTCCGCGTCCACTGAAACGCTCAGATGCGATGTCCTTTAGATACTGTGCATTCAAAGTGGAGGTGAATAACAGATGAGAGCAATCACTGTTCAAAGGCTCCAGGAGGTACAAACTATTCAGGGTGTGTGTTGCTTTGCTAGTGTGGACAACCTGCACACGTGCATTCTGGCAGAGGTGTGTGCCATATTGCAGACCTATAACTGCTCTTATCAGTAATGAAGAAAGGTCCTTTATGCCTCTTGGCTCCCTCTCCTCTCCTTTAAAAAGACTATCTTCCTCTCTGTCGCTCTTTTTTTTTTGCCGCCACCTGTTTTTCTTCCCCTCTGTCATGTTTTCTCTCAGTTATTCCCTTCTGCTCTTCCCAACTCTTCAGCTCTCAGCACCAAACACCTCATCTGTGGGCAGATATTAATTTATTTGAGACATCGGTTAACATACTTAGAGTTTAACTGTGTGTGTGTGGGTGGGTGCGCACGTGTCTGCATCCCTTTAGATATGTTGTAATAGGTCAAGAACAGATTCACATTTTAAGGTGGCATCAGGATATTTCCCTCTAACTTTGGTCACTTTTTCACTCCTATTTTCACTCTCAGTAAACCATGCTACGTTCATATATATTTTACCTCTGCTTAATGACGCACTCTGTTTATCGCTTATCTAAAATTAATTGTTTGTAATATTTTCTTGATGTATTCAACTTGAATAATTGATTAACTCTGCCTATGAGGGTTGGAGGATGATCATATGAATATCTTTTTTTATGTCAGTTTGTAAATAACCTCAGCATGTAGACCAGGTAAAGTGACATCATCAAAGTGACATCATTGTAGTGTAATTGCCCATGTAGCAATTGATCCACAGATGATACACTACCACTTTATGGCAGTTTATTTGCAGACTAATTTATACAAGTGGCAAATTTTCTATTTGAAGGAGAAATGCTGTCTCACTTCTCTGACATATTTTATTCAAATCAATTCTGTATTTGTAGCACAAGCAAAGCCCATTGAATAAATCAGAATCAGAATACTTTATAGATTTTCTGCACCAACATTACGAACATACCGCTGAACAAACACAAGTAACTAATTACAGCTCATCACATATAGTCAGGGCTTGTGGTAATTTTTTCTCCTCTCCTTATCCTGTTGTCTTGGTCTTTGATCCTCCTCTCATCTGCCACTGTTCTCCTTTTTCTCCTTTCCAGACCTCCTACTGGCTTGTCATCCCAAGTCCTGCTTCCTTTCTTGGCTTCTCACTTCCATTATCAGATCTAAATTTCAGCAGAATTTACAGTTTTTTCTTCTTCTACTTCTGATGCTTTTTTGTGTTTTGCTGTGATGTATGTGTTTCTCTTGTTGGGGATCAGCTTCACTGGGGTTAGACTGCTGCTGTGATCTGGTGTGAACCTTCTTCTTAACATACTGCTGTTACATCTATACACCACAATCCTCTTAGATTGTATGATATCCTTTTATGCATGTGACATGCACAAATGCTGTATAGTTCAAAAAGGCTCTCTTACTGTCGCATTGCATCTCTTTATGCCACTGGCTGACATCGTGAGTTCAATTAGTCTTTTGAACGCGCTTGAAAATCGATACATTTTGCTAACACATATTGTTAAGTTGCTTCTTTTTGAGCAACTACTGAAGTGTTAGTTCAGTTTTCTGAGTATCCAGCTGTCTTCTGTAGTTCATTTAAAACAATACACACTTGTATTGTTTTGTGTGTATTCTATGTGCCGCCTCACTCATCTCATTACGCCATCTCACATGTTGTCTCCTCTTATGTTTTCTTTCATCCATACATGTCTATCTCCAACTGGAAACAGTAAGCAGCATGGTATGACGGAGGAAATAAAACAGGTATGGGTTCCCTGGGTTCAGTCGAACTACAAACTTCTGGGCACTTTTTCTTCATCATTCAATATAAGTTAGACCTGTTATGAAAGACACCATCTTTGAAACAAGACATGAAATCCATATGAATGTGTTGCTCCTTTGTAGCCATTATTATTACTATTTCATTTCTTTTGTAATCGACTGATCTAGTCTGGCAGGTCATAGACTATTTAACGGTCGGTTTGCCCTCCAGACAGGGATTAGTTGACCACTGGCCCGGGTTTGTATGTGCCATCTGCCATCTAGCCATCATTTATCTAACCATTCATTGCATAGCCTGTTTCCTTCTCCAATCAAGACAGCTGAACATTTGATTTACTTTCACTATGGTAAATGTGACCGCATGGGTGTATTCCAAAGCAATCTAATTCTATATGGGTTTCAGTGCTCTCAAGTGACTCCCTTATCCCTGCCAAGTCTTCTTTCCTCCTCCCATCCTCCTCTCACTTC
Organism: Brachionichthys hirsutus; assembly: GCF_040956055.1. Lineage (NCBI taxonomy): Eukaryota > Metazoa > Chordata > Actinopteri > Lophiiformes > Brachionichthyidae > Brachionichthys > Brachionichthys hirsutus. The sequence continues at coordinate 43,667 of NW_027180374.1, read as the reverse complement.
AAAGGTGGGTAAATCGGTATAGTCTAGCAGCAACGTGTGTGGATGCAGAAAAATAAGAGGAAAAAGAAAGTAGATAAGGATAGGATTAATAGCCTAACAACAACTGTCTATTGAGACAACGCTTTCTAATCCTTTATTGATGTTTGCAATGATTTAGGAGCAATTACTAATGATGAAGAAAAAAATGAATTAATCAACCATTTGATTTCTCATCTGAATCTCTCATGTCAATTTAAATTGATGAAATGTGAAAACTCAATTTTGCCTCCTTTGATGTACCGACAACAGCCATAAAAATCAGCATGCAGAATATTTATTTATTTATTTCTAATCAGCCTTGATTTGTTGCCCCCCCCCCCAGCTATATGATTTAACTGCTTCTGACAGGTCATTCATATTGAGGGAAGCAACAGGTTGACCATTTTGACTCATGGCTGGTGATTTGCTGAGCTGTGATTTTCCCTGCCCAGTTGGCACAGATCTGGTTGCTATATTTCATGACAAGTCATATTTGTCATTCTCCTCTATCTAAGTCTTTGTTTGTTGCACGCTGCATTTTATGCATTATGTAAGGCTTATATAAATCTTTGATGTATGATAGGTGAATAATCTTCATAGCCATTCCTCAGCCTTGCTTTTTATTTACAATGTGACTCCGCTACTTATAATAACAACAACAGAAGACACTTCATTGATTGTAGGTCTAGAATTTATTCCACATGAAGTTAATTTGTAGGAAGCTGGCACATTTCTTTTAAATATCAGAATGACTATATGGTATTTTATAGAATTTAATAAATACTGCTGTTTCTATCAGGAAAGTGTAGAATGATAAAGACAGCAACAGCAAATAATGAGTGATAGTGAAGTGAGTGTTGGCCCTTGTAGCCCTCACTTACTCCTGACTCCTCATCTTTACCCACCCCTTCTTCCCGATACATGGGCTGATTGATGTCCTGCGGAGATAAGATGATAGATTAATGATTTCAAAGTGTTTTGGAAATTAAAAATTGATTGATTGATCAAACTTTGCCGTTAGATCATAGCGCATAATTTCATCAGCAAGTTTGTGAAAAATCTACACCCGCGTGTGCTTGATTGCCGTCACTGCCAATGCATCTTTGTGCACGACTTGTGAACCCCTATTTCACCGTCTTGTATTAGCCAGAGTGAAGCCAATGTGATTTTCTTTGAGAGTTTGTGTTGGTGTGTTAAAGTGGGAGAACAGCTGGTGTGTCTCAGCATGTGAGGGTCTTGATGGAAAAAAAACATGGGATTATCCTTGGAGCACAACAGGAAGCTGCTTAAACTCTCCTGGAAACTAACCAAGCACTTCCTTTAGCTACAGTACACTTAACTGGGCATGAGGGATTCATGCTGTTCCCAGGTATGTGCTCTATCTAGTTATGTACTAGAGTGCTTGACATTTTGGCTAGGATGGGTTATATCAAGCTCATTGCAAGTATTTTTAAATATGTGATAATCCCTATGTAATTGTATTAATTATCTGGTGTGTGTTTTGTTGGCAATACTTTTGTCACATTCAGGAACAGCCGGGCTTCTGTACACCGTCAGTCTTTTGGCAGGCACATCTTCACCACCTGAACATATGGATTGCATGAAGTTGGAAATTAAATGTGGTGGCAGCTATCACAGTCCTGATCATAATCCATCACCATACCAAAAATTAATGAATATATTAAATAAACAGTATTCAATGATCAAACTTCCATTCTGATTCAACGTAGCAGATACTGCTGTCTGCCATGCAAAAAAATAAAAAAGGGTTTTAACACAATATGAAGTACCGGTAGTCAGGCTGTAAACATACTATGAATGCCTACAGGTTATATTTGCAGATAACACTGAATGATGGATGATCAGACACATGCTGTCCTTGTATTAATTGCCTATGTGCTTTCCAACCACCTCTTTGCCCACAAGCACCTCAATATCTGTTTCAGAATTCTGTTTCTACATATTCTTACCATGATTCTTCATAAAAGAACCATTGATCAGCAGGCTAATTTCTGGGCTCACGTGCTTTACATTTACCAATGTGGATGTGTGTATAGAGGGCAGGATATTATAATGATTCACATGCACACCAAATTAACAAACATGCACTTTAAATATAGGGTTATGTTGCCTGGTAGAGAGAGGGAAGGGCAGGAATTCAGGGAAGCGCAGCCATTGATGTAGAGAGATGTTAATGATAGCGGGCTGATGGGGCCGAGTGAGAAATGGAATTCAAGAAAAAAAGAAAATTTGATAAATGTATAATGAAGATTGATTGGATGGAGAAATGGGGCCCCGCTGTAATGTTCTCAGTCACATGAGAAAATCTCATGTACACATCACATATATCATCATAAAGAAGAGTTCCTCACAAATACACCCGGCAGTCCACCAGTATGAAGTTATTAAGCATTCCATTAATCATAATTAATATTGCCCAGTATGTAGCACAAAGTTTTAGAGCAGTGGGGAAAACGTAGCCAGCCAACTTCAAATAAAGCACATTGAATAGAATGTTACCAATTTGAAATCATCTGTTGCAGAAATCTATCATCCAGAAAACAAGAGTGTAAAACACTGAATGTATTGAAGGAAAGAGTTTAATTAAAGCACAAAACACAAGGCCTTGTTGTATTTATAGTTTGTTATTCCTGTTCAAATACAAAAGCAGCACTCTGGGCACCAAAGAACAAGACAGAATGGAGCAGATTGAGCTGTAAATCAGATGGGTGAGAAGATGAACTATTAACTCCCAGCTCGTCTCATTGCTCATCACATATTTCTTAAATAGTGAAAACAGTGGCACAGGAGAGCAATAGCTCACCAAAGGAGAGAAAAATTAATATTGTCTTCTCTAAAAAGTGTGCGCCCAGTGCACCTCATCTGCAGTGTGCAGGACAGATCAAGTATAAAATGCTGTAAACAACATCAGTTTGTGTCTTCCATCTCTGTAATCTAATGTAATTATGTTAACTGGTCAGAGAACATGAACCTATTCCTTCTCATTCAGCATTCTTATATAATGACTATGCATTTCTGTCATAGACCATATGCAGACTAAGATGCTCTCAGCACAAGGACTCCGGGTTTTATTAATTAGCAACACCTCACATTTTACGATGGGATTTGTTTTAACTCGTAATCTTGAGCATCTGCATGAGCAGGGACTTTTAGTTGGTCTTTTATAACCATTATTTTGACCTTTGACCATCAGTTTAAATAAAGTATTTTGGTGAACAAGAATTGAAGGGCCAAATGTAACAATCCACTGATTTATGTGGAGACAGCCCTCACATCGATTGTTTTTCTAGAACTGATGGCCATCCTGAAGGAGGTGGAAGAAGGATGAATTTTACAAACTACAAAACCAAAGCGCAAACAGGTTAAATTAGAAGAAAGATGGCGTAACTTCCCCCCCCCTCAAAGGGTCCCAGCAGAGGGTCAATTCACAACTGAGAATTATAATTAGGCTAATCAGACTTCTTTTTAGAGTATGTTGAAGGACCGACTTGCTATTTATTTCCAAGACAACAATATTTCACCTACAATCTTAATCTGCAACAACTCAGACTCCACCAGACTCTTGTCACGTACAAAGTCACAGAAACACAATTAATAAACGGGGCAGGAGATGAGACGAGACTTCAGTGCTTTCTTTATATTTTTCACTCTTGTTAGCACGTCATTTTATTCAGCCAGCAGGTGCGCATGCTCCCACACCTGAACTGAGTCTGCGACCACACCCAGCGCTGTCCACGCAGGGATCAACAGGGGGATATATATATTTTTTTTAATGTCTAACCCACAGACACCAATTGCATGAGAGTGTGTGGTATTTGACTGGAAGACTATGATGTACAAATGGGATATTCATTTTTTTATGCACCATAATGTACTTCATTATTGGGTGTACATATATGTTTATTTTACAGTGACAGTCTTTCATGGATAGTGCAATGACCATATGCACATTCCCACAATATAATTCTGTGTGCTAACAATATTTCCTTAAAGTTTTATCCTTTACAAAAACCGAAGAGAGTTTAAAAAGTGGAGTTCAAAACTGAAATGGCTGGTTGCTCTCCTTAAAGAACCGATGCCAAGCTGCTTTGGATCTTTGAAAATTCAAGATGAGATCTGTTAGTAATTCTGTCTTACTCCATTTTGAACTCCTTCTCTGTCTGCTTGAGGTGGGTGGATAGATTGACTTATCTAGTATTGATGCAACTCTGTGTAAGAGAAGTAAGACAGCAATGCAGCAGTGGTAATGATAAAGTGTAGGATGATGCCACCAAGACTCTTTTTCTGTCTTATTTTGTTTTTACATTTTTTTTAATTTATCAACGTGTTTGCGTAAACAAACTGCATATATGAATGATGCAAATAAAAAATTTAATCAGGATAAATGGATTCATAAATGTTCCATTCGATGGTTGGTCATCGAATGGAACATTAGATTTAGATCATGATCAGGGGAAATGGGCTTGATCGAGACGGTACTACTTTGAGGCTCCTATCAATCCGCAGGCATCGTCTTTAACCTCAACACAATCTGAGGCATGTTCCAGAACTGTCAGAGCAACCGGTCTGGTCGTCATTCACTTGTCATGAACGAGTGATAGAAAGCAAAACAGGGTAGAGAGATGGAAATGAATAATAATGAATAGAATGACTGACAGGAGTAACTGACAGATATTAAGATGTGTGACGCTGCAAAGTGGAGGCTTTTGTTACTGGTTCATTTTCTAAAGCATATTTTCAGATTTTTTTCTTGCATGGTGGGCACGCACACTGTCCTGTCGACTGCCTTGCACTTGTGAGCATGTGAAAAATTGGACCTTTCGTTTGATGAGAGTTGGAACCCATACAGAACTTTAATTACATCTCTCACCTCAATAGATACATTTGAAAGAAGATGACTGAGAAGCGATTTAGAAGGTGCTTAATATAATGTGCAAGGAGATATCTTGCATGTATATATATACTAATATAATTTCCCTCTCGGATTATTAAATTATTCTGATTCTGATCTTGTCTTTTATTTGTTCTTAATTTAGATATATTTGTACAGATTTGTTTTTTTGTGAAGTAATCCCTTCTTTTTTTTTTTAAGAGGTCAGTCTTTAAAGCCTAATTACATTTTCTGTGATTCAAGTTTGGAAACATTAACACATGATGAAAAAGTCCAAAGGGGATAAATACTGCATCTGTATGCGTACAAATGCTTGTGAGATTCTGCAGACTGAGATGAAAGGCCTTTCGTCTTTGAAGGGAGGCCCATATCAGAGCTCTCTACACTGCTCTACATACAGCTTGAAACCACAATCCTCTTTGTTTCTTAAAAAAATAAAAATAAACTTGGCTTCGTATATTCATATGTTTTATTCTGACTCAGAGTGACATGTCATGCTTCGCCGTCTTGCCACATGTTGCCTGTTTCTGTCTCCCGTTTGTCTTCTGTGATGACAGTTTTTTTCACATTAATTCTTCATGCCTCTGCCAACGTTTGACTGTTTGAGTTTTTCAATCTTATTCCGCTTGCTAAAAAAAAAACACAGGCAGGTCCATTAAGGCGAGTAACAGATTTTATATTGCCCCAAAGATTTGCAAGATACTGAAATTGTTCATATTATTACCCTCTTCATTCCGCTTTATCACACAGACATCCCCAAGAGTTGGATTCAATAATTTTGAACGAATTAGTGACGGAAAACAAAAGATTATATTTTCCCACTTCACGCTATGGCAAGTAGATAAATAAATTACAATGAGGCTTTAGAGAAACATCCAAAAGGATGTTGATATAAAACAGAGAATCAGAATACTTTCAGCATCTTTACACAATATACAGTAATCATATCACCATACAGCTGAACGTCTGCACACTCAGGCAATACACAAGGGGATGCACACTCATACACAATAAACCATGATTCAAGCTATTAAAAAAAGCAATTAGCTTGAGCTCCATCTATGAGAATCTGAGTAAAGGCCATGGGACTTGGATATTAGTGCAGGACGGGAAGCGCTGTATGGAGGAGGTAGTAAAGGAGAGAGGAAGCGTCGCAGAGTTGGAATCACAAAGGCTGAAATGATTGCTGACAAAAATATGGAGAGACAGAGATATGATCAAAACAGGTGTCTTTCAATTGGTGGAAAATTTTGATGGGAGGCCAATGAAGGAAGCGCACACAAGACGCAAAAAAATATTTAATCCATATGAAAACAGATAGCACTCAGACAGAGAGGAAGACAAATTGCTCGTTATTTCCAAAACCAGTTAAAGCCGGTTTCCCTCCAGCCCCTGCATTGGGAAGTAAAATTGAAAGTATTCTTATTCAGTGGCACGTTTTCTATTATTCAGAGTTTGTATGCACTATACCTTGAAGATTCCTTTTGTTGTAGTTTGGCACCTAAGGTACAAGTTGGATATGCTTAGATTGTTAAAATTCCCATTCAATAGAAAGAGGAGATACAAGTCAGCAGCCATGGATATGTTACATTATATCAATTAGTTCATGTTAGTTGGTTGGAAAACTAGGAAATAAATTACAATGTCAGTTTTCAAATGATTTATTATATAACAACCAAATCATCTCCTCCTATAGTCTGAGTGCAGCTAACAATTTAGATGGGTACATAATCATATTTTGTATAATCGTGTTATATAATATTTGGCTTCTTATACAAATAAAGTTGTTGTTTTTTTCTCTCTCCAAACACGTTTTTAGTTAAACCAGTACATGCAGTACTTGTTGTTTTTGTTTGTCTGCAATTAGACCTTGTCATCGAGCACACTTTAAAGTTCCACAAATTGCAGACAGAAGCAACTTGTCCTTCTTAATAAACAAAACAAAAACAAATGTGTAGGAATGTCTACATATAATTTGCATTCATTGTGTTGGCTTGTGCTGTACTAACTTTGGAAACCAGGCCAGTAGCATTCATTTCCTCCACCGATTGGAGCGTGGCATCTTGTTTCAAACATGAGATGCGATATTTCATTCTCTCCGCTGTATATCCCCATCTATCACATGAAATCCAATTACATGACTCCCATTATCCTCTTTGAACATGGTTAATCATGAATGGACTGTCAGAAGCATGGGCATTCCGAAGCATGAACACACACACACACACACACACACAGAGAGAAACGTGTCTAGACTCTGGGGATTATCTATTTAAAAAATATAGAATCAGACGCAAATGCTGGTGAGAGATCTGGACCTGGACCTGGAAGCTGGATGCTGTTGCTGCATTATTGCTATTATTTAGCAGGAAACTTTAGTCCTTGCTTGGGATATGTGTTTGCTTTTTTAAACAATACAACAATGCAAGAAGACAACTCTACATGTTCTTAAAATGTGTGTGTTGCATCTAGTCAGATGACGTGAAGGGACAGAGGTTTTTCTAACTCACACAGTGCATTGATCTTCAACCTGCAGCTTCAGTGTACAGTAGATAGCCTCTTGCAGCAAGTACACAGTCACTCAGACATGCATCAAGATGTCTCACAGGCTTCCAGACATGTAGCAGAGGAGGCACAGACGCACGCTCTTTCAACACAGGGTGGCTGTACAGGGCCTCCGGTGATTCGGGGACAGATTCAGGACACTTTGGGTTCATTAGTCAAACCAAACTAGGGCAGATACCTTTAGAACTTCACTCTTCTCTCCTTTCTCTTTCTTCTCTTCACCTTCTCCTTTTCTTCCTTTTCTTCTCCACTCAGCTGTATGATCTTTTCCCTTCATTTATGAGAGTCTCCTTTTCATGTGCTGCAAACATGAGGCCGTCTGCAGCTCGAGCCCTCTCTTTGTTCTTTCCCATCGCCGCCCCCCCCTCTCTGGTCACCCTCCCTCGCTCCTACACAAATGTACGGAGACGCACTCGCACTTTGTCTCACTCGCCTGTGACTTGTGTGGACACGCATGCCGTAGCTGTGAGTTTGCTATGAGACAATTTGCTGCAACATTAATGAAACCATAAACTCATATGAATATTGATGAGCTATTCTTTTGGAATCTGCACATTTCGGATGGCCCAGAGGCAAAGTAGCAACACACACACACACACACACACACACAGAGATGTTTATTCTTTTGTGTTCAATGTGTCCGACACAAACGTTTCTATGTACGACATCTTACTCAGCTTACTTGTACCTAGCCTGTGTGAGAGGTTAAAGTGAAGCTGTCAGAAAACCAAAGATCCCTTCGTTAATATTTTGGAAAGTCTGCTTGCTCATGTCTTAATGCAAAATATGAAGCTACCCGCGGACTTATCTTAGCACAAACTGGCACTTGGGTGGGGTAAACAGCTAACCTGTCTTTGTCCAGCTGTAACGAAACCGGACATATCTATAGCTCGCAAATGAACACAATAGAAAGCTGTGGATTTATGGAGGGTTATCCAGTATGAGGGAGTATTTCTTGGTAGTTGCAGCAATTCCCTGGAGTCTTGCTGTCATTCTGAGTCTGCTGTCAAACAGCGTGGTTTCCATCCCTTTCATCAAACATTATCCATCTGAGAAGTATGACTGTTGTCTGCCTTTGTGTGCGCTTTATGTTTTAGTGTGGGGAAATTATCTTTTTGTGCTCGGGGCTATTTTTGCATTCATGCACCAAATTGTAATCTCTTCAAAAGTCAAATGTGGGTTGTAATTTGTTTTCATGAAAGATAACAAGACTCAAACTCTGTACAGTGTTTATACATACGATCAGAAACTCAAATCAAGGAAGTCGACCTCGCTTGAAATAAGTCGACCTCGCTTGAAATGATCGCTGTGTGTTTTCTGGTACTGTCCTCAGAACTTCAGGGAAGTTTAATGAACTTTTTGAAATGTCGCTGCTCAAACTTTCATAACCCTTTGTGGCTCTGCTCGATTGTGCATGCGTGAGTGTGAGACTGTGTTTTTCTTCTGTTTCCACAATTCTCTTTCCGCAGCGCTTTTCAGGGATGCAATGAGGATAATTAATTATAGAATGAGTCTTGTTCTTACCATCTCTATCTTTCCTTATTCCTTCTCTTACATCAATACTGCTGTACGCACATTAACCTATTCTCTTTCATGCCATTTATTATCCCATCTTTGTGTTTTCCCTCTGCCTCTTTCCCTATTCTGTCTTCTTTTTGCTGCTTGTTTCATAAGTAAAAGACCAAGACAGATGGACAGATTGTGTGTTGGACTTTGAAGGCCCTCAGATTCTCTATGAGATGTAGAACTCTCCAGTGTGTGTGCCTATGCTTTCTGATTGGACGCACAGGTATTACAGCCGCACAAAACAAAACTACGATTACACACACGTGTAGAAAACACAACACAAACCTAAAACACAACTTATTCATCTTGAATACCAGGAGTGACAGCTGACTGTCACACCCACAGGTGTATGTTTTCTTGTCTTAGTCCTGTCCCTCTTCCAATCTCTCTGCCCGTGCTTACATGGTTCAGTGGGTTGGGAACTGGAGGGTTGCTGGTTCAAGTCCTCGCCCAGACAAAATACAGAAAGTTAATTGGTGGCTGGAGAGGGGCCGAAGGGCCTTTGAATTGTTGAGAGGGACATTTTTAGGGAATACATTACTTTTGTTGTGTGTGTAGTACTGTGTGCAGCATGCCCAATGACAAGAATGAAGATTTCCTCTTCTTCAAGTGTTTCTATACTTGTTTTTATTAGTTGAAGAGCATAAAAAGCGGTTTGAATGAATAAACATCACACACATTTGTTAGATATATATTTTTAACTGCTTGGCTTCTAAAGTTCTGCTCAAATATTAATGTGTTATATATCTCAGTCAGATGTGATAATTTGACTCATTTGTGCCCGTCAGACAACTATACAATTTTTTTTTTTTACCACAGGAGCTATTTTTACATTTACGTAGATGAATCAGAAACAGAATACTTTATTAATCCCAGAGGGAAATTCTATCAGCAGCATTGCTCCACTCAGCAACACCCAATGGCCGCCGCTGCTGCTGTTTTGTGGCTCTGCAGATAGTCTTCACATTGAGGTTAGGTAGTTTGTGGCCACTGAGTAATGGACAGCAATTTAAATTTTGGCCTTTAGTGTAGCCACTGATAATACGGCTAAAAATGGGAGTCAGGCCAGAAAACAATAATAGTACTAATCCTGAATGTATTCTAAATATCTCTGTTGATTCTATATGAGAAAAGATGCAATTATTCAGAACAAAAATAGTTAATTAAAACATAATTGCAACAAAATAACTCATGGAATCACATTTTCCATGTCCAGCCTCATTTGGAAAATTCTGGATTCTTCCCGGGAGTTGTGCAACAGCAATTCTACTCACTTTATATAGTGTGTAAATGTACATGAAGTTCTACCCTGAATAGTAATGGTTCCACTAAACAGTTCACACTTCGCATGGTGTTGTTGTTGCACTCGTCCTCTCTTCTGCGAAGCTACTGTGCCGGTGTTGGGCTTCTCTGTGCCGACTGAGATGGCACTCATGAGGATCTGTCTTAACAATCTAAGAGTAATGGACAAGCGTATTGGTGTTTACATGACATTTATTTTAATAACGGCCTCCATGGTCTTTGCGGCATCTAATTGTCTTCTTCTCTTTGCACTTAATGGAGGGAAACAGAGTGTGTGTGTAAACACTTATTTTGTGAATCGAGGCGTTCTTCCCGGTCGACCGTCGTCTGAGCCAACAATAGCTACCGATGACTGCGGCTCTGCTGGTTCTCCTGTCGGTCGTTTTAACTGCTTCTGTGCTTCTTATTACGCAAATAATCTTGACGGTCTGCACAAACAATGTGGGGACACTGTTATTACTATTATTTAATTTATTCATATCTGCAGGCACAGATAAACAGAATGTGAAGTATTGAGCCCATGTACCTTATTCCTTAAGTTGTTTTACAAGCATCCACTTCTGGATTTAAAATCCGTGTGAAGATTAGTCGGACTCATTTAATGGGTTGACTTGCTGTATTTCGTCTGCCCAGGCAGCTGCATTCTGTTTACCTGCCATTCATCATAAATGTCTCCAGAGGCATACTTGTTTAGCTGCAAGCACATTATAACTGCCAGTGCCTTTGTTGGGGAAGTCAGCACTATGGGCTGAATCAATGAGACTTTGAAGTTATAAAGAATATATACAATCTCGAGAAATAACAAGTTACTACTTTCTGATATAAAAAAAAAATATGGTGCATAAAACAAAGGACTATTTCAAAAGTGAAATCTACTGCGGGCTGTAATGACCAAAGTTAGACGAGTTCAGCTTTAGCTACGTCAAGCCGACTTCAATTGACTCAAAAACAGAAAATATTTTGTGCATGGATTCATCATTTCTTCTTCTTGGAATGTTTTCTGTTAACTGGATCTATTTTGAGTCCTTCAGAAAACTCAGAATTATAAACTTTACATTGGCATCGCAATCGATGACAACTTTCTACGTTCACACTTTTTTTTCTACTTCTCTTTTGCTTTTATTTAAGCTACAGAAATCTGCTTGGAGAGAAATAAGGTGGAATAAAGTTAAGTATTGGTACTTACAGCACCAAAATATGAAAGTTAAAGAGAGTAAATGGAAGCCTGTCTAATATTATTTCACTGTAATTGTGGATCACTCCACTGTGAATGGTTTTCACCGAAACTACTTTCTAGCAAAGAAATGGCCTCTCTAAAAACTGTTGACATTGTCTTCTTTGTTTGTTGTCTGAGCAAATAGTCACTTGTTCACTGTTAAGTGACCAATTGGGACTTGTTTGTTTATGTGATTCAAGACGCATTATGCACATGCTGTTGAACAAGCCCACAGTCCAGACTTACAGGACATGCTCACTTAGCCATGATGAACAGGTACCTGGTAATTGGCTGATTTGGTTCATGACCCAGAATGCCAATGAAGCTGGGACACAGATGTGAAATGGTTTGAAATGAGGGGAAGGGGGATTTAACTGGAGGTGTGTTAGACTATTGTAACAGTCATAACCAATCAAATCATTCATTCATTCTCTTAACCGCTTTGTCTGTTACCGGGTCACGTGTCGTGCTGGAGCCTATCCCAGCAGTCAACGGGCGAGACAAGCTGCCGGTTCATTGCAGTTGCAGGGCCTCACACAGACAGACAATCAGCCGGAGAACCCGGAAAGAACCCACGCAGACACTGGGAGAGCATACGAACTCCTCACAGAAAGGCCCCGAGTCTCATCACACATGAAGATGTGGCCCACAATGTCGAAACAATATCACGTATTGTGGGAATTTCAACAAAAATCTCTTTTGTAGCAAAGGTGTTTTCCTTGATCTCCAGTTTCAAAAGCAACTTTTATTGTATTTGAAATCATGTTCAAACTTTACGATGTAACTTTTGTTTTTTTTATCACATTAAAAACATCAGCGTTGAAGAAGAAAGAGGAATAAGTTCAACAGTGAAACACATTTCCCATTTTCATAAATGTCACCACAGCCTCATTGGTGGATCCTGCAGAGCAGGTTCTTGTTTAATGTCTTACCCATCAATGAAGGTCTGCCTGTCTGTTATCTCAAGTGAAAGTTTGCTGCAGCAGGACAGTCACAGTTGTTCTCATTGCGATGACACAGGCGGGAGCTGCAACATAATTATGAGGCCTTGTGGACAGCTGATGGAAAATCGACTTATTTATTTTCATTCTTTTGACATTTCCGGTGCTTTCTTCTCTTCAGCCTTCATTCTCCGCTATCTCTCTCCTGCCCACCTTTCAGATTTCTGTATTGTTTCAGCTCTTCTGGGCGGCTACACAGAACAAACTGAGAACCCAGGAAAGTACCTTATCTTAGCCAAATGACAGAAGGGTAGTTGGGTCGCTATGTGTTTGTGGTAGTTAATAATATTGATAATGAGGGTTGATGCATACTTCTAAATATGTGTGTATTTACTATAGTGTGAGCACAGAAAGGCATGGGTGTGCATGAATATTAGTGATCAGTCAGTACATATACATATATGTATGTGTGTGTGCTGCTGCATCTGGGGGAGGCTTTGATAAACACAAGCAGCAAAAAGGGGTTTTGGCTTCCATCAGCTTCATGCTCCATCAGCACTCACCATCGGGTTATAGGCTTCATTGCGATTACACACAGAACGACACACACGTAGACACACAGCCAGTATATATATACATTTTTGTGAAGAGGCTTGAATTCACTCGCAGCCACCACTTCTGCTGCAATTCCGGAGCCCTCCCACATGGCGTGTCGCACTGACAGTGCTGACACAGTCACAACTACAATCTGCATTGCCTTCCATGCTGTCAATCTCTCCCATTAAACTCGAGCTGTCATTTTAGTTTTGCACACACATAACGTCACATTAATGATAACACAATGTGAACAACACTGCTCAGTGCCTTTGAATCAAGTAACTTCACAATATGTCAAAAACAATTAAACTGAATGCAGTGAAAATGTTTTTCGTGTTAAATTTAAAAAGTGTCGACAGATATCGAGGTTTATTTGTTCAATGGATGTCTAATAGCCACGAATGTCCACCGAAAAGGTAAAGGGTTTATTTAAGGGTAACTGATGATGGTACGAAAATAAACATTTTCTAGGCTGTAGTTTTGGTAAATGGTACAGCGACATGCGAGGAGGAGAATTACAGTTCTTTCAAATAAATACTTGTTGCACATTGGACATAACACTGTAAAAACTCAGTCAGAAGGGGTGTGATGGATGGACATTTCTTTAAGAGTGTTACCTGGAGTCCAGAAAGGATACTAGAGTTTTTGAGAAGTTTCTTCTGTGGAAGGAGAATGTTGGTTGGTGACAGTCTGCATTTTATTATTATGATATCAGTATAATTTCTTTCTGGACCGAGCTCATAACTCAAATCAAATTTTTCCCATATAAAATAACTGAAAACAATAAAACTTTTAATTGGCAGCCCTCCTCCGAGTTGAGTCACAATCCTGAGAACCAAATATAGCATCTCATAATTGTAAAAACAGTTCTGCTTTTTAAACTTGGACTACCGTAGATACTGAATAATTAAGTACATTCTAGTATATGCTCATTCTCACTGCGAGTGTGTACTTTTCTTTCAACATTTTCATCATAATTAAAAGAAGACTAAAATGGGAGAGGAAGAGTCAAAATGGTGTCCCTGAAGATTAACGATTCAAATCGGCTATTTGTCTGTCGCTGTAAAGGTGAATGGATTGCATTTGGCAGCTTTTTATGTCCAAGGTGACATGGATACATGGATGCGTGAAGCTCAATGGGTGATGCTGTGGTGTTGTGGATAATAAAGGTTTTATGACTTAAATCAGGAAACCAATGCCATTGAGTCAAAATAAGCAGCAGCACGTGACCAGCATGCAATTCCGAGCAGTGTTTGTGGAAGATTAGAAAAAAAGTTTGTGAAAGCTTATATCGGCTTATATATATTCTTTAGTTTGTTTTGTTTTGTTTTTTACATCTGCTATTAAGTATCCCAGATTAAAATATGTCTTGACATATTTCATTTGGTTTGAACATTTAGTCTATATTTTATTTGGACTCATGTATGACCGTTTAAATAGATGTTCTTGAGACATTAATTTCTCAAAAATAATTAATGTTAGTCTCCAGTTCACAGCTTTCCCTCAAAGTGACTCCATCATTTTTTCCTTCTCGCCGTATATCGATGCCCCTCCCTCCCTACTACTCACCACTATCCCCGTTTTATAGCTGACTCTAACTTTGTAATTATCTCGGTCTTTCATCCCCTATAACTTTGTCTGTTCTGTCACCTCTTGCTCTCATTTGTCTTTTGTTCCTCTCACACATCCGATTGTCAACCCTCGTATTGTGCTCTCCTCTTCTTCTCTCTTCCTTGGTTGTTTTACCTTCATGTTACCTGCATTCCATTCATCCCCTTATTTGTTTGAACCTCTCTTCTTTAATTCATTAATTTTTACTTTCTTGCTCCCTTCTCTCCTTTCATTTCCCTCTTTCATTTCCTACTCTCATATAAAGCCTTTTTTCTGTCTCACTTCTTTCTTATGGTGCCGGGTAGTGTTTACAAAGGACATTTGCACAGGCTGGTCGATCAATGAGATGAGTATGTGCGTGCACACAGAGCTGATGGGGATGATAGTGGGTGAGCAATGCCAGGCTCTCAGCGTATATGCCCATCAGAGCCACCCAAGGAACCTCATTAGAACTCTTGGCCACAGCATGACACTGGCTTTGATACTTGCCAGGCTGCCTTGTTCACTCTGGGAAGAACTTGAGATTCTGGGGGTTGTTCACTTCTTAACACTGACAAGGATAAGTAGTGACTATAAGAATAACTGATTTCACTGAAATTCAGCAGCTGCAGTCTTAGGCGGTGATCATTTCAGATGCCTCGGAGCCAAGTTGAACTGCAACACAGCTGTGGGGTGGCACAGTGGTAGTGGTGTCACTCAGAAACATATTAATGACTGTGAGATACACCCAAAAGCTACCGTACACACTGCAGCTACGCTCAGGAAGCTGACAATTAAGGCTAGAATGTCACTCAGTAGAATATAACTCCGTTTCAAGCACAATCAAACCAATTCCAATTTCTGTTTTTAAAAGTCTGTCAAGTAGTTTTTCTGCTATCCTGCAAACATACTAACAAACAAACAAAAGCAGACACTTTGACAGAGGTAACAAACAAATCTCAACTCTAGATGAAGTGCAAAGTGCTTGAACTAATCTTCCTCTAACTTATCTGTAATATTAGCGAGTAATAAACAAGAACAATGTGGTTTGTTTATTTCTTTAGCTGTTGACATTTAAGTTGGTTGTAGATCACTTGTGAAAAGGAATGTCAATGTCGTAGTTCAATTATTCTTGTCCGTTCAAGTGAAGAAAATATTGGTCTCTTTTGCATTAATGTTCTTATCAATGCTTTCTGAAGCCATAAAGCAAAAAACAGTGACTCCTATGCTCAATAATTCACTGCAAGTCATCAGAGGACACTGTGAACTAATTAGCATTTTATTGTATAGCTTTTTACCACACCAGTCCTGCCCTCACCAGGATCTCCACATAGACTGGGGCTATCCTTTTAGCATAAAGTCGGAACTCTGTGCGCCGGACAGGAACCATGAAACCGCTAACATTTGTGTGCACCAACCTCAGGAAACCAAAGCAGCTGGGCTATTAGAGAGGTATCAAAATGTGCAACACTGGTCAACATACCCCTGAAATACTCCAGTTTATTGAACACGTGTGAGTTCATGTGACGGTTTATGTTCTGTATGGTTAGAGAAGCTGAAGTTTTTGCCACCAGGCTCTTGCTGCAACTAAGTTTATTTTCTTTGTAGTGAGATGGGCTGGAGATGTCTCCGTCTCAGACATTGTAACGCATTCCTTTAGCCGCACTGATGCACAGTAGAGGTGTCCTGTCTAAGAAATGTGTAAGTCTAAATATTTATTGAGTTGTGTACACGTGCACACACACACACACACACTCCTGTCTTGTAAGATGCAGCAGGTTACTTCGCCTGGCTGCCATAACTCAATATAACATCGGTTCAATGCAGATCATTTTGCCTGAGTACAGTGACAGCATCACGATTGGTAGCATTGCGAGCCGATTATCTGTGCAGTGCATCACCGTAGTGTCCTGCCTCTGAGTGAGTGCCTCCAGTAGGAACATCGAGAAAGGAACGTCACGCCAACTGCTTGGCATTTTGCTGCAGTCTGGGCTGGACTGACATCTGCAGCGACGTAAGCTCAACTTTTGCCCTCTGCGTCTTTTTCAATCTCAACCCCCCCCCCCCCCCCCCCCCAACCAACCCAACCCAACTGTCACCACACAAAAACGCAAAACAATATCTGCCATCTTTCAACCCTCTCTTTTGCTTTATTCCCCCCCCCCCGTCTTACTCTGGTCTCCAGACAGTAGTAGCATACCATCAATCCTCCTACTGTCAGGGTCTGCTCAGCCCTGCCTGCCGGGGGCATACTTAAGCAGCATGTTACATAACGAAGAAAGAGTGAAGGGAAAAGGGAACGGACAACAGAGGTGGAGAAGTTTAGAGATGAGAGAAAAAGGCAGGCTGGGAAAAGAGGGCGGTGTAGAGGGAGGGAGGGGAAGTAGATACAGACAGGGACAGAGATCTGTCTTTGTGGTTAAATTATGCAATTAAAATTATAGCAAATTATACATAGTAGAATTCTTGATTTCACACATTCAGATTATTTTGATAGGGATAGTTAAGGATCACCTTCACAATTTTTAACATACCGGTAATAAAACACCGATATTGAAATACTCACGCAGTAAAAACCTCTTCTATCAAGACTTAGAAGAGGTTGTGTGATTGTTTGATTGTCCAAATGTCAACGTTTCAAATTAGATTCTTTTGTTTTTGTTGCCAGCATAATCATTATTGATATAGGCCAATCAAAAGTAATGTACCCAGGTATGGGATGATCTAATTGCGCCACCATGTGCAATCTGATCAACATCTATTATATTGCCTAGATGTAGCTGAGATAAATTTTTTCCTATTCTTTTATAGCTTTTAGCATTTTAATTTCAGCAATTTAGTAATTTCATGGATGGGCGGATGGACAGACAGAAAGAAGCCAATACTCTTTTATGTCTCAGTATTGTTTTTGTGTCCTATCCTTTACTATCCATGGTAATATTTCTGACCGCTGTTTCTATTTTCTTGTTTCATGCTGTTGTGATTTTTTTGGCTTCCTATAACATATGAGGTAAAGGAAATTCAGCATAATAATCAAAGAGATTGAGACAGCAGAAAATGGGATCGCTGTATGGGGAAATAGTAGAGGCAGAGACGAGAAAGATGGATGACTACAACAAAGCCAAAATAAAGAGAAGGACATCGCTATAGGCTGTACAAGAGGCATCCTTCTTTTGGAAGTTGTACAGTGATGAAAATCAGCGAGTTCAAAATAGAGGTATGCCATGGCCTGGAGACACGGGACCCGTCTGCAACATCGCCCTTTGTTGTTATTGATTGTTACACATTTATGTTGCAAAATGCCAAAGGTGATGTGGGAGACTGTTTGAGTCTTTCACTGCTCCACTTTCAGAAACTCATCCAAATTCATGTACAGCAATAAAATAAGCCATTTCCTTTAGATAAATGTAGTCCGAATGAAGTGGTATTGTTTGGGTTCCCACATTATGACTGCAACATGTATCATCTAAATAACGTTTAGGGTACCATCCTTCACCGTAATCAGAATCACTGGCTTTTCCAAGTTTCAAAAGACCAGAGGAATTCTTTGTTCATGCAGGCGTATAAGAATACAAACTTTACACAATTTTATCTCGCTAATCTCGCTGTGAAGAACTGGAAAAGTCAGGGGTCCATTTCTTTTCAGCCCCGTGGCCTTCATTAATATTTGATCTGTGTGTGCAGGAATACTGAGCCATGGTGTGTGATTCATGGCAGATACAGTGGGGGTTTGAACACATTTGCACTACACCTGTTTTGTTCTCTAAAGCTACTTCTAATTTGGTTCGCGAATCAGGAATCATGAAGTCCGTGTCTGAGAGGCTGAACAAAAGCGATGTAAAATACATAAACACCATGCATTTCTGTGGTAGAGTATTCAAAATCGTACAAAATCAGGAATTCCTTTTCACCCATGGGCCCTGTAATCGGCAGTAATCAGTTGCCCCAACCGTGGTACTCTGACCGGCATCATCTTCTCCCTACTTTTCATAGCTTTTTACTGATATGTCATCAAAGAACTGGTCATTTGACATTATGTGGATGAAGTCAACATGGCTATTACCGGTACTCTAAATTTGCTTTCACAAGATTTTCAGTAGTGCATGAACAAAATCTTGCAATTATAAAAAAACAAGAGTTTGTCCATTTTCAAATCCCCTGTATACAGATGGTTAAGATTTTTAAGGATCTCCTTTATTCCATTACCATATTGCTGTGTTCTTCTCTGTCCAATAAAAACTAAGGTTGCGGGAAAGGGCTCCCTGAAATCACTCTAATTTACCTGTGTGTGTGTGTGTGTGTGTGTGTACTTGTGTGTGTGTGTTTGTAGGGCTGTGTGTAACAGAGACTCTCCTGGATGTTTGCATACAGGCCATTCTATCACTGGCTTGCCTGTTTGCCGCAGAGCTTGTACTTGAGAAAGGACACCCGAGTTAGTAAATCAGTCCTGATCTATCTCTCTCTTTCGCTCCACACCTTTCTGGCTGCTCTGCAGTTGGTTCTAATTTACCTTTATTGCTGTGTTTATAATCACCTTTTCGCCCATCTCTCATTTGTTTTCTTCTGTCTTCTTGCTTTTTTTTATCTGTTTACTCACGTTTCAATGCCCCTGACCCTTTTCTCTCTCGTCTGTCTTCCCTCCTTATGCTCTCACACATATGCCCGCCCGGCTTTACCCCAGGCCTTGGTTGTATTTGATTTTTCTCTTTACACTTGGATGAGAAATATCTTTTGATACCAAGCATATGTCTGTACAGCAAATCCTTTGTAGTGCGCCTGGTAATTATTTTGTTCAAAGTTGTCTACCAATTTGTATTTTACTGTTCTCACCTTACCTTCTGTTGTTTTCTCAGATTTCTGAGGGTGGAAAAACAACACAGTTTTTTTTTTTGGTTTGTTGAAGATTAGCCATTTAGCCTTAATTAAGCCGCCCCAAATAAACCTCCACAGTCATAGTAGATATTCAATGATGTGGCAATTCCCTCATGGCTTTTCACAACGCTGCTGCTCTGTACAAAGTTGGGCTAGGATAGACATTTTTACTCCTCTTAATTAGATCAAGGAATCTGTCTTGTAGTGTTCAGCACCCATTAAAGCCCATTAGAAATCCTCAATCTACTCCCTAAACTCTTTAAGCTGTATCGGCAACGCCACACTGTTTGATGTTTTAGCAGGGTGCTGCTGATTTTCTTCTCTGTTGAACCTGAAAGGACACGGAGGCTGAGCTTTTGAAAAGCTGATTGCTTGGTTGTAATTCAGAAAAATAAGAACATATCAAATGAGCATGTCAGGAACTGTCGGGGAATCAGACGCATGTAACATAAGCATAATTTTTGTCAACAATACTTGCAGCTGAATTCCCCTATTAAGTCTTACGCAACAAAAAGTAATTATGCTATGAGAGTTTGAGCCTAATAGTATGACTCACTGACCATGAAACACTACCACAAGTTAAATTCTAATTATTGGTTTGATGGATGCAAGAAAAATTCTATTTTGCAAATAGTGGTTTTCTTCGGGCCCAAACAACTTTTGATGATGCGTCAAATCTAACGAAAGTTGAAGCATTCCCTGGTAGTTCCATCCTCAGCATCCTTCTACCGATATAGTCCCTGTCTCTCCTCTGGACATGTCCAAACCATTAAAGTCTGGTCTCTCTGACCTTATCTCCAAAATGTCTAACCTTCACTGTCCCTCTTATTGACTAATTTCTGGCAGTTCCAAATAATTATCTAAAATATTAGTTGGATCCAGATCAGACTTTAATGTGTAAAAATGTTTCGCATTACAAGTACTATATACATTAACACCATGGTTAGGTGAATAAAGCGAGCAGTTTCTCTTAACCTGCAGTAGAAAAGAATAACTTAAGGACATTTTGGAAACAGATGATGATGATGTGGCTCAGTGTCAAAATGTAATGGTTCCTTAGGCCACACCCTACCTCATCTAAATATGTCCATAACCCCATGAATAGTCCGGATAACAGAGACAGATTCTCACTAGTAAAAACATCTGGTAGCGTCCTTTGACTGGAATGAACAGCAAGATCATGAAACGCTCTGCTTCATCATTAAAGAAAGTCTATGTCTTCATCCTAAAGATAAGTTTCAAAACACCCAGGTGGATTCTGTTCATTTATTTGTTACCTTCCTAAGACTTTATTATGTATTAGACCGTTACTATTTATCATATTTACACATCCCTGTACTACATACTTGCCTTAGACTAAATTAGATCCCAGCACAGTCGCAGCTAAATCCTCAAAGATTTCATACTTTGAAATGCAAAGAAAATATCTGGAAATAGCTCCTCACATTAGCATATTAAAAGTTAGATGGTGTTCAGGGGATGGAAAAGATTGCAAACCTTCGCACAGACAAAAAAGAGAGTAATGCTATATTAATTTCATTTTGAAATTTACTGCCTTAATACATAGTTATTAATAGTGTAGCATGTAGAAAAGTGTTTTTATTTATTGTTTCACTTAGTATTTACTTTAATCAATCATGATAATTTGTTCTTTATTATCTTTGCTACATATTTACTAATTTCAAATGTACACACTAAACACAAAAGGAGGGGGAGATGGGGCAATGCAGGGTGTGAATGATCAAAAAAAGCTTTTTGGAAAATATGAAATGTTGCTTCAATCCGTAATTTACCAGAAACAGAAAACGTAGGCAACTAAGCGAAGTGATATTAAAATAAGATTAATATCAAATTAACTAACAAGCCACATCTAAGTTGTGGTGTTTTTTTTTGAAAGCTCAGGGTATAATAAAGCATCAAACTAATGTTTAATCTTTGCATCTTTAATTTGATTTCAGAGGGACAGCATTAGCTCATGAATAGGAACCGTTTCATTGAATTAGCTCTGGTGCTGTTAGACGGTATTTCTTCAGTTAGCAGTGTCCCAGCTAATTACATTTCTGCCTCTCATACACGTTGCTGCCGACGACCTCAGTACAGTAATTGCATTACATTTGATATTAATTTACATACACAGAAAGACAGACAGAATGATTGCATTCACATGCACGGTGGAAATAAGAAACGCATGCATTTGCACACAAACGTGCACTCAGTATTTATATGAATGTAAATACACATCCTTATACGGCACCTGAAGCCACCTCATACAATAAAACACTCAGAGATTGCTTCACTGATTGTCAACTCAGCCTACTCTCCAGAGTCTCAGTGTCAGAGGAGGCTGTATTCCTTTAGTAGAGAGTGCACACTTGTACCCGGTGTGATTGTGGTATTGTGAGGAGAGAGAGCGGGGACAGTTAGGAGATATGTTGCATAAGGGGGTGCAGTGGAGTGTGAAGGAGAACAGGTGGCCCTCATTTCTGCCATCTAGCTTTACATGGCATCTTCTCGTGTGTGTGTGTGTGTGTGTGTGTGTCCCCGTTGCTTTGTGAGTAGGGATTTGTGCATGAGTACATATCTTCATACATGCGTATAATAACTTGTCTTGTTTCTCTCTTTGTTTGCATCTGCTCTGTAGCGATCGGGTTCTGGTTGGTTTAGAAACAATTAGAACAAGCTGCAGGAGCTCAGAGTGATCGCTCTCATCGCTCTCCAAATGCCACCCAATTAACAATATATACTGAACACAAAGCAGTGCTCTCTCTCTCTCTCTCTCTCGTTTTGCCTGTCTCACTATCTGTCTCGGAGTCTTTGTCTCTTTCCCCCTCTCTCTTTCTTGAGACATGTTCACACCTCATACACTCTGGCAGGCAGAATAATAATAATAATAATAATCCTCATCTCTTTCTTGTTTCTCCTTGCATTACTCTGTTAGACCAATCATCCAGCCCGGCTGTCAGGACAAGGCAGCAGCATCCTGCCTCCAAAGGACCTAAGGGTAGCGCGGGCAGCACTCGGAGGGGACCACTCTAGCCAGCACCTCCACCGCTACCATCCACCGCTGCATGGCCGGCCTCCACCCCCTGAGCGACTCCCCGTGGGGGAGGAGCACCACTGTCATGGGGTCTTGGCACAGTTTACAGCCCCTTACCCTGCTCCACATCTGGCTCCGGGCTCCTCCAACCCATCCTCTGCCACTTCTGCTATGTCACCCCAAGCTTCATCTACTAAAATAGCCCAGCTTCAAGTCTCAAATCAATACCAAGGCTCTGTTTCAGCTGCTGCTACTCGTACTGAAGCTCCATCTTTGTCCACTAAGCAGTCGGTGTGGGTGTCCTCCTCTTCTGAGTCCTTAGCTCAAGGGGTAGGAGGCGGAGTCCTTCAGTCCTGCGGAGTAAGAAGAGGAGAACGCCATCCCCCGAGCCATATCCCTCGTGCAGTTGGGACTAGCTCCTCCTCGAGTCTCCTAAGTCTTGCAAGCAGAGGGAGCCCCTCTCCAAGCATCTCCCCTCCACATCCTACTTCGTCCTCAGCCTCCTCTTCCTCATCTTCTACATTTATGGGTCGTTTAGGACAACCACCTCGAGGCCCTCTGTCTCTGCATAGCTACAGCCGTAAAAACGTCTTCCTCCAACATTCCCTACACACCTCAGAGCTGCAAGCTCTGACACAGAGAGAGACTTGATGACACATAAACATGAACACCGTCCTCAGCACAAGCAGCCATATCGACTTAAGGGACAAAATGGGTGACTTTATAGGGAAACTGCTGTTCCTTCGATACAAGACCCCCCCGTCCCTAAAAAAAGAAAGCATCAACCACACGTTCTTTACAGTCCAGCCCATGAATTTGATTGCTAAAACACACTCATATGCAAGGGCACACACACACACACACACACACACACGTCAGACTGCATGGAAAAGGCACTCACCCGTCTATCAGAACTCCCACGTTGTGCCATGCTGACAGTTTAGATGTGCTTACGCCCACGGGCACACAAAGTGAATGCTGACTCACAACTCATATCACACACATACACAATCTGCACAGATAACATGTTGTTAAAGTGAACTGAAATTGGGTTATTCATGTGTGGTTATTGTTAAACGTTTTATTTATTTGTTAATCACCTTACGTTTTACCAGGTGACATCATGGACTGCTGAAGGACCCCTGGGAATAAACTAAAGGATAAACGCCGTACTTGCCAAACATCAGATTATTCCTTGATATCCACTGACAGATACGTGTAGATGAACATCTACACCATGACTCTGTGACTGCATGCTTTTTTTGGATTTGTAAGTCTGAATGTTGATTCTCTTGTTTATATCAGGAAGGCACTACATTGATCATAACCTTCATCCTTGGCCACTTTTTACAGAAACACATTGTTGTGATATTTATTTACAAAAATAAATGTACAATATCAAATTAATGCATTACAGACATTGAAGTCAGCAATTTTAATCATTTTACATTCTACTGGCCAAAGTAATTAAATAATAAAATAGCAGATTTTTAGATTTTACATCCCCCCCCCCCCCCCCCCCCATTACCATTGGGAAATAGAATTTGTAGTGTGGCATCTCATATCATCAAGGCTGGTCCAATAAACATGAATGTTATTGGTGCTTTTGCTAAATGAGTGTCAAAATCTAGGTTTTAATTTTGATTATTTTAATCAATCTGAATAGAGTTCAGTTCTTTGTAGAGATAAAATTAGCAAATATTGCACTAAACATTGTTTACTTGAGAAAAAAAAGAACAGGCATGACGCAGTCCAATTTAGTGAGATTAACACAAGTGGATAGACTCGCGGCCCTTTTTTTAGAACCTGTTAAGTACAGGCCAGAGGTTCGCCGCTGCTGCTGTCCACAGAATATATTCAGTTTTGGAGAAGCTGTTGGCCTTGTCGATCTCTAAACGGCACTTCCCTCGAGGGAAGATGTATAAATCGTGTGTCAGTGTGTGTGCGTGAGCGAGTGTTGTAATACACCCCTCATGAGTCAGGGGTCTGGTCGAGGTGAAGAAAAGCCTGAAGGAAGACTGCTCTTCTCCAAGTGTGGGAAGCTGCAACCCTCTGGTCTGCTTAACTTGCACTTGCACATTACCTCTCAAACCACTTTTTTATTTAGCATTGTTCCATCCAGCCAAGACTTATTCCCCTTTTATACCTCGATATTTCCCCTTTCTGCTCCCAACCTGACTGCATAAAAGCTTAGTGGTTCCTCATGCTCCTCTCATTTTTAATCTGTGATCTTTGTATCTTGCTGTCACCTGATGTAGTCCATCAGAAACTCTGTTGGAGTGCTCTTGCTCTTGGTCATTGGGACCTCTAGCTCAAAATGATTTTCCAGCTGTAATCAGGAATTAATCATGCGCGTAATGAATCATATTAGATTCCTGGTCAGACGGAATGTGTCAGGAATGTGTCGTGTGGACTGAGTTTAACGTTCCCTGCTTGGTTTGCTTTCAGGTGAACTGTGATTTGTCGCTGGATGACTTCTTGAGATCTGCTCTGTACGTCCCTTATCAGTGGGGGTGTTTGGCTCAGTCTGCGCTGCCCACTCGTATTTTATTTTTTCCTCCCAACAGCTGTGCTCCTTTCAGTCGTATTAAACTCAGAAAACCACAACGGTAGTTTTTATCTTGCGTATCCTGAAAGGGGAAACCCCACGGTGGAGTTTGGCAGCTCAAACACTGTTTGGAGGTCTTTTAAGCACATTAATGTACTCCCAGACAACATTTGTAAGAGCAAACTGATATTTAATTTCACCGCAGGGAAACGGAGGTCAGAACAAGGATTTCTTCACATTATTTAGGTCCCGTGTTTCATTTGTTGGGTTATTTATTGTTTTATGCCTAATTTGTATTCCTTGCCATAGAGCTACTTTCGGAATGGAACATGGCACAAAGAAATAAATATAATCATGATCATGATTATTCAAATGCAATCATGATTGAAGTGACGGTATAACATCGCAATGTCATTGTCGTCACATATATTACGCTGTCTTAGCGTTTCAACGCACTTACTGTATCGTTTCTTTACAATCACTGTAATAATGAAGTTGAATTATAGAATTGTATATAGATTATTATAACTGTTGATGTTCTCTGATAATATAATATTGGTGTCCAAATAAATGGCACTTAGGGTTCACGTGCATTGCTGTCACACAGTATGTTAAACAATGAATGTTAGTTTCATTGACATATGTCAACTGCAGTCAATAGTCTGAGCCTTTACCAAAGTGTTTCACGCTGAAGTTGCGTATCGGAAGACTTGCTAGATTGGAAATGTAACGGCATGTTAACTCGCTTCGAGGTGTAGGGCTGCCGATTCAAGAGGGGCACTTTGAAATCCAGCCTTTGCAATATGATTGATTCTGCTTCAGAAGACTCTGACAGGGATGGCTTTCTAAACTTTTGTCCAACGGAGTCAGAGAAGTCGCTGATGATGATAATCTTCTATAGCGGAAGTCACGATGTTGTGTAAAACTATCGAATGGGCTTGTACTGTGAGTCTCTGACGAGTTCCCAAATAAATTGATGGGGTGGGGGGTAAAAACTTAATTTTACACTGTCCTTTTAAACTGTTTTGAAATGTTATCTCTTTTGAAAAAACACTGGTTGCTGGGCTTATTTTTGCTCAGAAAACCTTTGTGTTTCTTTTTTTTTTCTTCACTCTGTTATTTGTTCACATGAGGAATGTTTTATCTAATGATTTTTCCCCCCACTGCCTCCTTATTGCTGTATTTTACTAAAATAAATTTAATGACGACCTAGCGACCTGGAGACTGTTTACTGATTTTACATTACAGATGTTTTTGAATGAATATGACACTCATTATGACATCATATATTCTGGTCTTGGTCTCACAATAGAAAAAGAATATAGGTTTCCCTAAGCCGTTCGTAACACTGCATACAAGTAAAAATCTTTAAAATGTATGTGATTTTGCTTGATCTATGCAGCTTTTAAAGAGGTGCTGTGGAAATCCATTCAGTAATCTCTGCATATTTAAGGTAAATGACCTTAAGTAGTCTTACTGTTACATACTGGAAGCGTAAAATTACCATAGACTGTATGTCTTGTGTTAAACTCATGTATGGAACAACTAAATAGAATCTCATACAGAATTATAGGCAATTTTGACACAATCTTTTTATGGGAACAAAGAAGGGCAAAATGTATTTTATTTTCCATCCCAGTGTTTGATGCATGCTTTGAATATTCATATATTTTGTGCAATTTAAAGAAAGATGTGCTGCCATGTTTTGCACCAAATGCAATTTATCAGTGTCTTTTTTTTTAGGCACAGGACCACACCATCGGGCAAGGTGGGAGCATCATCTCCTCGGCTGATGTAATAAGGCGTGTCTGTGAAATGACTTGGACATAGTGGTGCAATGACAATTGATTCTGCCTCCACCAAAGTGGAGCAGAGCGATAAGCAGTGAATCAGTGAAACGTGGGCTGGGTAGATTTCACTGTGCAGCTCCAAAGGGAAAGAATGGAAAGGCGACAATAAAGAGAAGAATCTGTAGCGTTTCTGTGGGCTGTAAGAGGCTTTAGATGCCAGCAGGTGCAGATAGAAGTCTGTTTACCTCATTTGACATCCCCTCCTCCATCCTATTTAATGGAGGTTTCATTTGGCAGTGACCATAAAGTATGGAAGTGTTTAGAAAATCAATTAGGTTAGAATGAGTTTTGTGCGCATGCTGTGTGGGATGCAGACTTTGACTGTTTACCCCTCAGGGAGGACCTGTGCATGCGTCTCATTTCTGCACTCAATTAGTGTTGGTGATATCAGACTGGCTGACTGGAGCACACATTCACTCAAACTCACTGGATTAAGAGAACCAAGGTTAGATTCTAACTTGATGTAATTGATGGGGCCGAAGGTCAGCGAATCAGTAAACCCTCTACTGATTAACAGAGCTTTGAAGTTCACACAGACCAAGCCATAGGTGGGAGGTGTAGTTTAGCTGCTGTAAGATTAGCATTAATGTGTTTATACAGAGTAGAAAAACAGTTGCAAAACATTGTAATGATGTCAAATGTCAACAAATCTTGCTTTTCACTGTTTAATCTTATTGCAAATTTAATATTGAGTTTTGAATTAATAATAAAACAACACTGGTAAAAAACAAACAAAAAAAACTTCAAACTGGCATTCACGTAATTTTACAGGTGTGTGCTTTCTCAAATGTGTGGAGAAGAATTCACTCAATGTTTAAACAATATATGGAATGAAAGACAATTCACGAAATCTCTCGAAGCAAAAGTTACTGATCAGTAGGTTTTAGTAGGAAACTAAATGTGGAAAATAATCACATCGGGAATAAGGGAGTGATAATTGACCATTATAGAGTAAGATCAGTAAGATCTATATGAGGGGTACTTTCCTGCTTAACAAAACTGAAATGTAGGAAAAGCAATTATGTCAACAGCCTTATTTTAATTGTCTATTTGAATTAAAAAGAAATGAAGAATAGCTGTATGTTACAGAACAATGTTTCATGAAGTACATTATCACACAATAAAATCACTCTTTAAACTGAAGGGAGGTTTGTCTCAGTGACTCCATGGGTCAACTCTCGATTAGATTGCTCTCTGTAGATCAGTGACGGCATAAATCAATGCCAACTGGCACAAAAGATATATTCACATGTTAAATTACTAGAAATTTTAACTGTGAAATTGCGTAGCTTGAAGTAATGATATATTTGGTGAACAAAGTGTGTCATTTTACCACCCTCTTGCTGTGTGCGCCCACTTCTCACCGTGCGCCCTTCTGTCTGCGTGCATAAGTCAGTCCTTAGCAACGAATCTTTAAGCTCTTCTATTCAGTTTTACTACAAACCCATTATCGGTAAATATTGTTATTTTGAAGTGAGTGTGTGTACTAAGTAATTACAGGTGAATGATGATGTGAGAATCAAACCGACATTTTGCGCCAGTTATTGCCGTTATTTTGTTCTGAGCGTAAAAGTGAAAGTGTGACTCAGCAAACAAGAGCCCACATCAACCTGTTTGCAAATATATCGCATTTAACCAGCCTCAAAGGAGAAGCCGAGAAAGGTTCCTGCCAACAAAAGAAGAAGAAAAGTTCGACCCTCGGCAGTTCAACTCCTCCTGATGACGAACTCCTGCATTAACTACAGCATTTCTGCAGCAATCTAATAATCATGTGCCACAGAGGGAACCAACGAGGTTTGGATTTTACTTTCTTTAAAATGCGAGCGCACCGAGGGCGGACATTCTGATGACACGCGTGTCTTGTTGGAATTTGGTTGAGGGTTTAACTTAATTAAACAGGGACTATTGGGACTTGGGGGAGGTATGAACTCTTCTGAGGGGCCTTGCAGTTCTATTATGAGACTCATATGCTAGAATGTACCTCTGTAATAAACAATAAAAAAAACTCAGGGAACTATTAATTATTTAACCATTTAGAGGCAAGTTGCCTACTAATGTTCAAGCATTGAGCGCAACAGATATTACTGCATCGCATTTTGTCTTCTGAAAGGCACCCTCGAGGATTAGTAATCACATTTTGTCCACTGTAAGGGTGCCCTGCAGGACAATTTTGTCCAGTGGAAAGGCACTCTTGTATATTGAATCCTCTCAGATGGTCCATTTTCATTTACCATCAAAGAATCCACTTTTGGGAAACTTTCACTTTTTAATTTTAAACAATTATCTAAAAAATGATGCAGAGATTTGATGGGTTTTTTGTTTGAATTGTTTCATCTTTGAAACCATTTTTTGTTGTTGTTGACAATTCTGATCATAAAAAGCATCCTGTCATGTGCAACAGGTCTGCATGCTGTGGCTGTTTCTATCCAAACATTCTTCATCTGTTAGCATAGCTAGGTTTTTGTTGCGTGATCGCTTCCAATAGGCCGCTGGAAGACTGCCACTACGTGTTGGCTCAGTGTTCTGTGACAGCAATGTTTGTGTGTAACTTTACTACTCAATTAAACTTGATTCTTTATCGCTGTGAGTGACTTTTTTGATTCAAACCGTGTTTGTCATCATGATGAATCCTGATCATTGGTGGATTTAGTTTCATATAGTATGCTAGAGCTCTCCTGTCACCGTGCCATTTGTCAAAATCAGCACGGATGAGTTGGATCCATTTAGCTTTGTGCCCCATCTGCTTCTCTCTCTCTCTCTCGCTTCTCTGCTCTCCATCCCTGCATATCTGTCTCTGTCATTATCCCATTCTGTCTCTCTCTCCCCCCCCCCCCCCCCCCCAACCCCTAAGTGTCCAAAGCAAACTTGATTATTGTGCTGCATGGCCAACATTGCTCACTTGCACTCAACGCAGCGTGAAGACAAGCACGTTTGTAAACAGCTTTGCATAAAGTTACACAGTTTAAACCCACGGACGTGCTAACCCTAACCTCAACAATAAATAAACACATAGTTAAATAAATAAATAAATAGGCTGCCGCAGACTGTTGATGATGATGAATCAATTTGTTATATTTAATCATGAAGTTTGATCTTCACAGTAAATTTAAGCTTAACACAACTAGTAGAGTGCAAGCCAAGGCTAATAGCCAACTCCTCTTTGATGTGCAAATCTGCAACCTCTATACGTGTCGGTTTATTTCCAACAGTATTGTTTATGAGAAGTCCCCACACTTTTATTTTTTTTTAAAAGATAAGAATTCAAGGATTTCTGAAGGACTTTCCAGGTTTAAGTCATTCTAATTGTCTGGTCTGGTAGCGTGATTTTGAAGGGGTCAGTTTTACAAACTGACAAACTTTTTAAGCAGCAGTAGGGCGGCTAAGGGGAGGACTTTTTCTACACGGCGAGAAGGAACATCTGACCCGGCCGCAGGGACGCTGCACGGCACCGCAGCGTAGCGGGAGAGCTGGGTCAGGACGACCGCCGGTACAGGGCGGACGCTGCAGGGCAGGAGCTTCGGACCAGAGTTCCGTCCGAGCGGGCAGGACGCGGAGCGGAGCGGAGAAGTTCGGCTGTTCTTTGGCCCATGTTGCACCAAGACATATTCGTTTATTTTTAATATCTATGTTCTTTCAGTAAGTTATAGAATAAGTAGCAAATGCATTGTTTTTGTGTGACTTTTCTGTTGACTTTGACTTTTTTTGGCATCACTGCACATTTCAGCCGCTCTTCACAATTCAATTCAGTTTTAAATAGCTGTTTCTTTTCTTCTGTCAGCCACTGACAGAAAGAGATGCCCATCTGTAAGCTCTTGGCAAAGTTAGCCTTCCTGTGATGCGGGGAGGAAAAATGACAACTCTCAACATGTCTTTTGTGGACTGTGATGATTACATCCCGCATGAAGACTCTCGGGCCATTTCACACATGTGATCCAATGTCGTCCTTCAGTCTTCGTCTGCAGAATAGATGAAAGCGTGCTGCACTGAGCCAAGATCTCACTGACGTGCACAGCATAGGAGTCGCATGAAACACACATCTAAATATAAAGACGACCCTTGCATTTGAGATACAAGGTTGCTTCCAAGAAAAATTTAATTCTCAAAGAATTCAGAGGAGCAAAAGGTCCACAGTTATGTAGCACAGGGAAATATGTTGGGAAGAATCCTATCCGTCCTGTGCAACATGACGTTTGTATGTGATGAGTAAAGAGAGATCTGATTTTTTTATACCACACAAGTAGACAACATTTATGTGTCGATCTGTCAGAACGTGTACAAGTCTAAGGACTTTCAACGGAAACAAGACCGCAAGGGCTTTTTTGAAATGCTCCTCTTAGACAGGATGTTTGACTGTACTTGTACTGTAATACTTGCTACTGTGTGACTGTACTTGTACTCTAACATTCTATCTAATAAATATATTCATCATCATCATCAGAGAAGAGATGTTTGACTCTCTTGTCCACAATGCTTAGTGCTTGAGGGTCGAGTCAGCCACTGTCACAGACAAGGTGTGTGGGTCCAGATGTTTTTACAGGGGGGAGGGGGGGGCAGGTTGCAGAGAGCCTCCTCACGCATCAGAAGTGAGAGCTCAGTTACACACTGACATTTTGGAGGAACTTTTCAGTGACCACTGGATGAAAGCTGCATCAGAGCATGATGACTCCATGATGTATTGTGTATTCCCATTGGTTAGTTTCACACACACAAAAATAGACGGGTACCCAAATCCACCAATTACAAATTACAAACGGTGATTGGCAGATAAGGTTTGTCTTGCTGTCTTTGATGCCTCGTATATTAAAGTATATCGCTGCTAAGGTAGGACAAATATCCATCTCCTCATTTATATAATGTAATAAAATTATAAAATCTGTTTGACACCCAATGTCAACTTTTTTGAGGATCTTTTTCAAGGAAATCTGACATTAGCTGTCCTGTTGTAGTTTGTTCCCTTATTAGCTTGGGTTGCATATGGAGTCACCAGCTGCTCCTTATCACATCAATGCCTTTACCAAGAATGCTGATGCAGGTTAATCTGTTTGACCACCTCGGCGGAGTCAGCAGTTCAATGACAAAGATGTGAACCGTCCGTAACTGCTTTCCCACTCTTGAACGCTACTCGTTTTTATCTGTCCTAGAACAAGGCCATGCTGGCCTCTTCGGCGCAAGCATCTGGCGAGCGAAGCAGAATCTCTGCAAACTTCCCCACAGGGAATGCGTTTATGGATTTTGGTGGTGTAATGAAGGCCACACACAGAATTTTGGCAATTCAACTGCAAAACAAAATGACTTCCAGCAAGCTTGCAGTTGAACTGACATCCACAAAACGGATCCACTGGAGACTGAGTGCGATGATGAATCTTTACCGACCTGACAGAAGGCTTTCAGTTTGGACATGCTCACGTTTGTCGGACCTGTCAGCCTGCAGTGCCTTCCTCCGCTCCTCCCTCTTCGGCCCTGAATGGAAAAGAGAGATTATCCTGATATGGCTCGACATCTTTACACAGAGGCACCATTTGATTCTCCGCCGTTCTGCTGTCTTCCCAAATACAGAGGAACACTTCACAGATTTTGGCTGACATTATCCGAATGGCTTTTGTGTGTGCGTGTGTGTGTCTTTGAACTAGACAGTTGGTGTAACAGTTGGCATGGTTTTATGCTAACATACTCTGTGCCCACTCGATGTCTCTGCTTTTCAGTACTGGACGACCATGCGAACAACACGAGACAAATTTAGCCCGGGCTTCTACATGCAGCAGATGGTAGGGTATTATGGTGACGATACTGTTAGCCAGTGATGACTCCTCCAGGCGGCCCACTCAGCATCTCTGCTCTTTTTCTCCTCCATTGTGATTCAAAATACTAAATGTAATGGGCCTTTTTTTTGTGAGAGAAAATTTGCACACTGAAGAGATTCATTTCTCCACTGTTCTCTTTTCATCCTTCTGCCCTCTCCTCCTTCAGCCACCCACCATGTAGCGTCTAGCAAAGCATATTTTTTACTGCGAGGCATTGTGTAATTTCTCTCTGCAAAGATCTGAAGACAGTATTTTAGAAATTTGTAAGTCCTTCCTTCTGAGGAAGACTTTGAGGACTTGGCTGTCATCAATCAAGGCAGAAACACACATTTCTTGTTTCTACCTGGTTAATTGTAATTTGCAGACCCTTGTATCAAAAATTGTCAAATTTTGAACAAAGAGAAATAGTGGAATAATAAAACAAGGAATAAAACAAGACGTATGGGTAGATTTTAAAGACGAGGGCAGAAACCGTATGTCATTATCCACTAAATGGTTAGACCCGCTCTTGAAAATGAAATGAGTGAATTAATAATTGAATATACAGATCAAATTGTAGAGGATGAATTTTCCTGAATAAATATTGCATGCAGGAGATTTATTTTTGTTCCCCAGATGCATTTCAGTGGAAATGTTCGTGAGACGGCAGGGTGGACAATGTTTCTTACACTGCAGCAATTAACATTGGTATTATGCAGTTTACTATATGGATATGTCCTTTACCACTAAATGTACTTACTATATAGCACGTAGTATCAACATTCTGCAATAATGGATTAATATTCTTGCCTTTTTATGTATCACATGAGATGTTTTATGAAATATTTCGGTGCCATTTTGCCAAGAGGTATTTCATGTTCTAAAATTACCTAAAATTAGTCACAAAGGAAATTGTGACTAAATTGTGAGTTTTATTACATGAGCTCAAAAAAGAAAAGATAAAAAAATCAGGAGACAAACAGAAAGGAGATCAGTGTGGTTTTAGTTAACAGTGTGTTTACTAACATAGATTTACTGTGAAGCTTACAGAGAACAGAGGTTTAAGGTGACTTTATTTGTACCCGAAGGTAGAATTGGTTTACAGCAGTTACACTTCAACTGTAGTCTGCTGCTGCATTTTGTTAATGCTGAAAAGCATTAACAAAAATCACTGCATTTGGTGCATATGTTTTAAAATGCATCGACGAAAAAATACGAAAGGGAATAGAAAATATAAATTTGAAGACTATTCGGGCTGGAGATCCTTCCTTAACCAAATTTCATGGAATTCAGGTCAATAGCTTCTGTGTGAATGCCAAATACCTTTTTTTTTTTTTTTTTTGGCTTTTGCTATTGACTCTTGATTGTAGCTGCTGGTAGCCAGAGAATCAGCCGCTTGATTGTCATCACCTGACTGTCAGCGCCTGCGAGCATGGAAGCCGAGCGATTGCTCCCGGAAAAGGTAACTTCAAGCTGGTGCTCTGCAAAACCATTGCTGCGTGCGTTTTAAGTTAGTATTTTGAGAAAGATGAAAGTAAGCGAGGCATTTCAAGAAATAATCTAACAAACAAAATTACTTTCTGCGCATGGCTTAGTTTATTTTAAATGACCTCAGCCTTCATAATTAAAATTGATGTCCACCAGCTACAAATAGCTCCTTTTTGTATTCCCACTGAAAAGAAGTAAACAAACGCCACGTAGCCACTCATATGGACGGTAAAGGAAACTGCTGCATGTGATGATCATTAGGGGTCGATGGATTTTTTTGCATTTCAAAACCAGTACAGCAAATGTTCGGCACCAAATCTTTCTGAAATGTTGGGAAGGTGTCTGTCATATTTACATCTTTTAGGTGAGACTGTATTGCAGTGCAATTTGTCAGTATGTGTGTGTGTGTGTGTGTGTGTGTGGTATACAGCTGCATCACCTCTTCAGGGAACCACAGCAGTGACAGCAGGCTCATTTGCTGCATAATTATTGAAGGGGTTGTTGCGACTGGGAGGAAAGGACGCCTACATACACACATACACGCACGCACACGAACTGTACACACCCTGCTTCTTGTTTAAGCCAATTATGCAGGCCAGTAACCTGCCATATGGCTTCTGCTAGTTTAGAATATGTATGTGTGTGCGTATTTGTGAATGGTGTCATTATAACACAATATCAGATCAAGCTTAAGGCCCCAGACAAGAGGAAAAACAGATAATGTTAATCAGCATCCTTCCGGGATTTCAAGATGGATGTAATGTTTATTTATCAGTTCACAACCTTTTTTGATCAATTTCTCATCCATCATCTTCGAGAGGTGTTTATGAATACAGAGAAGCTGGCAGCGGTGCAATAAAATAGCCTTTTAATACATTAACAATGTCTTTGCTACCACGGTCAACTATTATGGATGAATGGAATGGAAAGTTCACGTTGCTTCGCTGAGGAGAAAGATAACTTGAGAATTTTGTGATCTTTTCAAAATATCTGATCTGTACAAAAAATGAAAACGAGGAACCGTTTAAAAACAACAACATTGCGTGACAGGGTGAATGCAATGTCTAGTTCAGATATTGATGTGTAAAAATATACACGTCTCTAGCCTGAACATTAGACCGCCTGCCTAATTCAACCTATTGCAAAAAAAAGAACGCAGAAACTTTGGTTTGATTTTAGATTTGATGCCACTTGTAGTTGTAGGTTCAAGCTTCACAAGCAGTTTTTGCCACCATGTATATTTAAAGTTGCAGTTCTCCTCCTTTTAATTTTTAATATCTCACTAAGTCCCTCATCATTCCATTACCGGTATTTCATAAATATCTTCATAAAATTCTTCATTGAAATGAGAAGCTTTGCCAGAAGGTGCTGCACTGCCGGCTGGTGATCCGTAGTTTGAATATAGTGTGAAACGTCCCACAACCAGAGAGTCTTTGCATGTAAGATATTCACTATAAAACAATGTTGCTTTTTTTGGGAACCAGCAAATCATCACAAAACTTAAAATAGATTTTCTCTGACGCATTAACATTTTCTTTTAGCATTGTTTTAAGAAACGAGGAACTAAAATCAGTCCTGACTTGAAAAGACGGCAGGCATGCAATGTTATTTTAAAGCAGGGAGATGCCAACTGTACTAGAGTATGTAACATAGTACAGAACAGTAGTAGAAAAATATGACCTGATTAGTCTGTAGGTCCAACATCCGGCGGTTTTGCCTCATTCTAAAGTCAGCATGGTTTGGAATGCAACCAGAGTCAACCTCAGTCGAATGCCAGAAGTAAAATTACGCCAGTAAATGAGTTTAAATATGGTGTTTTGACATACACACCCATCTATTTTTCCACTGGAGCCCAAAACACTGTGTAGAAGCGCACCACTTGGTGTCTTTCACTGAAATTCTGGATCCTACGCAACAGCATGCATGGTTGAAGTTGTCGATGATTAATTTAAGTGAATTAATAAGCGGCCTTGTGAAGATTGAATGAACACAATGCAACAATCTCACATGGGGCTTCCCACTCATCTTTGTTTTACAAGCAAAAATGTTACATAACAGAGTAAAAATACCCAGGAGTTTACTACAGTGCTCCTGTAATACTTTCTCTTATATAGGCAAGCTGTAGTTGAGCCTTCAGTCCTCATTTGGTACAAAGTAGCAATGCAGCATGGTTTTATGATCTGCTGCAATATACACGGGTATGTAAGCTGTAAAAAAGAAAAGAAAAAGGAAGTTACACGTGTGTGAATGAGTTGTGTTTTTTGTCCTGCGACCAGTTAATTACTACCAATCAATTCTAGACTGTGTTTTGGGCAAACAGTCTGGGCTGAGCGTATTGACAAATGTCTTGGACATCAACAGTTTCAATGCCAAAAAGCTGCTTGGTGTGAATTCTTTCTGCTGTCTGCTTTGATCTCGAGAGAAAAGAGACGGGTGAATTACCTGACTCACTCACTTACTAAATTTTTGTGTTTACATTCTGTAAAACCTGCTGAGTCTAAAACCTGGCAGTCTGTGCCACACACACTTCACTGCTCCTCACCGCTATCCCTCGTTTCATCAAACCCAGTGGCATCAACTGCAATCAAGAGTGCACATTTAGGTGCATTGGAACGACGTCAAGGTGTCTGGAATGCTTGTGAGGACTCTTTTTCCTATAAAACCATGAGTGAATGTCTCTGTTCTTCATGCAATCACGTCAGTACAAATTAATCTGTCTGAAGTAACAAAGAAGATTCTACTTGATTAATAATTAATTAGTTGCTTAACGGATTTTGAACAAAGCTTGAATCACCCTGTTCTTGGTATTGAGCTCTGTATTTAATGCAGTTATGTTCAAGGAGTGATGGACCAACGTGTGTCGCTCAGTTCACATCCCAAAATCAACTGTCAGTCAGTTTTTAATCAAAGACCCAGAGTAAAACGTTTGACTGCCTGTTGTCAATTTTAGCTCAACAGTTGGTTGATATTTGCATGAATGCTTGTCTCTAAATTTCCCCTTTGGTTATAAACATAAAATAAAAATTCTAATATAAATGGCCATTAAAAAATGTTCCAGAATGTAAGATTGTATAGTATTAAATTAAAAATCCTGCGGCAGCAGCACAGCAGTTTAATAACAGCCCTGCAACAAAGGGACAATCCTGCGCTTGGGGCATGAATTGATACAATTCACACAAAACTTTTTTATCACTATTGACACCAGCAAAAATAGTAATGCAATAAAAAAGAATGAATGCATCGTATTTATTCCACTTAATATTTTATCAAAAATATAGTTGTTTTAGGAGTCTATTAAAAACACTGAAAATAATCGAATAATACACTCCAATGACACAAAGCTGATTTTAGGATTCTGTGTCTCATTGGCTGTTTTTTTATTTTGTGTGTTTATTGTTGACACCTTTAACCATAACTGAACCAAATATGTTGCAATTTTTCAGTGAGTGATCACAAGGATGTAAGAGCACAGCCATCTCCCAAGACCCGAAGCCACCTGCACATTAGATTTTATACGTTCTGGTTGAGTGATTTGACTATTTCTACTGATGCCAGTGATTAGAAAGATTTGTCTCTGTCTGCGTCCCCCTCACGACTTGCATGGTGATGATGGAAATATAGTGGATTCTGTGGAGTTCAAAATGAAGTCCCACCTTTCTACATTTTTTCTGCTGCTTCACCTTTTTCTCTCCTTAATCCATCAATGCCTATCCTATTCAGAGTTAAAGGCATGCTTCTGGAGATTTTTTTATTTTTTTAACCTTTTTCATGTCTCCCTTGGTGCACTGAAGCTGTGGGCAATCGAATGAAAGACATCAGGAAGCACAGGGTGACACAGTGCGAGTCTGCATGTATTTGATAATGATGGCCTGTTGGTTCAGAAGTGTGTCACCATCTCGGTGGCAACAGAAAGCATTGACATGCTCTGGATGTTCTTTGAGTCCTGCCTGCTTCAATTAAGTGCCTGCTGTCTGTGGCTTTAGAGCCTGGGGCCCCGCTAATCTGTGTGCCTGTGTGGTATGAATGAGTGATTTGGTGTCTGTGTGTATTTTGTCTTTGTGAGGACTCTCTCTTGATGCGTTTAAACCTGTTAGGTTTGCTAACTTCTTCCTTTAAGGCTGTCATTCACCTAACAAACTCTCTTTGGGTTCATCTCATTCCCTCTTGTCCGAACAGCCTGAAGGTCAAACGGTCAGCTTTATTGTTTTCAAAGGTGTAAGTATAAAATATATTTAGCAGATAAGTATGCTTTAGTTAACACAAGGACGAAGGAAACTGTAAAAATAAAATAGATATTTATGTTCATAACGTTCACAAAATGAGCATCCTGAAGATGTATTAATCAGTTACGATATAACTGATTACCGCACAAAATGTAAAAGAATAATAAACTATTCCTTGCTACATTTTCTTTTTCCTTCTTTACATAGTTGACGGATACAATAATGAAGAGATCTTTGAAGTGAAAGTATGAAACATTTGAAATGAGAACTTACATTTCCTTAGAATAAGTTAGAATAAATAATATTTATCATAATAAATGATCTATTCTATTCATTCCAGTCGGGGCTTTGTCAGACGTTACGGAGTGGCGTTTAATAGTGAGTACATGATGGAGTGGGAACAAATCCTGTTAATAAACATCATACTGTGTGAAACTAAGTTAATTAATGACAATTTTTTTAACCCTTTAAATCCTCTTACTTTCTGTTTACCTCTGCAGTTCATTTCTTCTCTTTGTATTCAGTCTTCTTTTTTTAAGTGTTTAACTTACCACCCATAAAACTTTATAACTGTCTGCCTTTGTTTTTTTTTGCAGCGATCAGCTTTATTTACTCCTCTGGCGTCTACGTTTTTAAGGTGAGTGACCTCAACACAACGCAAATGGCATGCTTGAACTTAAATCAAATTGCAGCAGTGATCATGTTGATGATTGAATGTATCCAATGTGGTTAGACAGACTGGTATTTCTTTTCCAAAAACTGGCACCCCCCAGCATTTTAATCACTATAATGATTAACACTGGAGTGCTGTTTCGTGTTATCGGTTGCATTTAGTCTCTTGTCAAGTTGAGGGTTGGTGTTCTGACAAATACACCTAATATTGCGGGCTACTTGTACACCTACTTGTGCAACTGCCAGCTTGGTTTCTGTCTTGCAGCTTTTTTCCTAAACCTCTGCCCAGTGAACAAAAAGAAAATCAAGTCTGAAATTCCGTTTTCTCTGATCTTTTGCTTGGTCACTCTCTCATTGTCTCTCCTGAGCTTGCTCTGTGGACCTTCCATCTCGATATCGGTTGATGCTTTTGACTCATATTCTGACATGTGCCATCCAAATTCCAGTTCTGATGCGCATTCCAGTGCCGGTCCCTCCCGGCATGCTCCGCTTCCAACCTGAACACCTTGTCCTTCACAGCTTCCGTTTCCACAGCATTACCACCTCCGCTGGTGCTTCGAGCTGCTGGTCTGATTTGGGCAGTGCCATCAAGCTGTGTGGCTAATCGAGTTTATCAGCCGCTGGCAGCAGGTAGTGTTTGTTTTAGTAATTGACAAAAGCTAACTCTTCATCAGGAAGCTGTAAATCACTAAGAGTTCACTAAGCTGCTGGAGAACATCAGAGAAGAGTGATGTGGCTTAATGTGTGGGATTTGGCCACACGAAAACACAAACAAGGAAAATTGGAAATTTCTTAGCTGTTCTTGAAAAACATTTAAAAAATGCACTTTGGTGTATAGTGTGCACAATTTTGTCACAATAGGGTTGAGGTGTCAAACGCAGTCCGAGGTCAAACTAAGCCTAAACACTTTATTGATGTAACAACTAAATATGGCAAAGTTGGTTGTCCCTATGTATCCAGACATATCAAAGAACTCCCATCATGGTCTCAAAACATTTATTCTCTCAAAACCAT
Organism: Brachionichthys hirsutus; assembly: GCF_040956055.1. Taxonomy (NCBI): domain Eukaryota; kingdom Metazoa; phylum Chordata; class Actinopteri; order Lophiiformes; family Brachionichthyidae; genus Brachionichthys; species Brachionichthys hirsutus. The sequence continues at coordinate 3,476 of NW_027180374.1, read as the reverse complement.
CTCCCTGGACTTTAACCCTTTAAAGCCCGCACATATGAAGTAATCGTCAGAACACTCTAATTTATTTAACTTTTGCAAAATCCGTAATTTTGTCATGCAAAATACAGATGTAGAAGTCTCAACATCCTGAAAGGCCCATGTGTATCAACTATGATACGTTTGGCGATAAAAGGGTTAAGATATAATCTCACGGAGAAGCTTCACCTCAGAAGCGCCTGCCCTTGTGCACCGTGCCGGTCGTTGTCTGATTGTCCCCGACGTCCATGTTAATTTTTTTTTTTTTTTTGTCTAGCTTTGAATAGGGAAGATCTCAATTCTAGCTATCTGTAATCCTTTAAGCATCTGGCTTGGAGACGTGGGACAGAGACAAATAAAAGCCTGATGCCAAATACATTAATGCGGTGAATTCCCCTTTTGGTGGTGTCTTATTGTGGCTGACGTACGTGCGTGTGCACACACACAGACATGCGCGCCTCTCCTTTCTTATCCTTGAGAAAAGCATCTCATCTGTAAGAGGCAATAACAATAGAAGGGGCAGCAATAAGAATAGTACATTTTGAAAATAGATCTCCTCCCTCCTTGACTCTGAAACAAACAAGGCAAAAAAGAAAATGAGGGAGGGTGTGTATGGGTGTGTATGCAAGTGGAAGAATTGATGTGGTGGGGCTTTGGTATAATTTACATTCCAGGTTGAATTGAAAATGATCTGCTAGATGAAACAGCAATTGGTTTGTGTAAGTGCCGGGGAACTTTGCAGTTAAACCCAGATGCAAATATTGGGATAATCTACATGAGCGCTTGATACCTTCACTGCCTCATATATTCAAGGATTTAATAGCCTACTTTCCTCACAACTCTTATCAAGAAATAGGGGAAGAAAGGCATCCAGGGGGCGGAGGGAGTGCTCAGGGAAAGAAAGGAAGAGACAGATGCAGAATAGAGCTCGGAGCAAATTCAGCCCTTAATTTGCAAACCGTAAGCAAATTATGGGTACACAATTTCTATCCTCATGCCAGTAGCTTGTTATGCAGTTTGTTTTGGCTGGCTTGCATTTCCTCCCTGCAATCCTTAGGGTGGGCCAAATACTAAAAGCCATCTCTCTGACCTGGAGCAAAACCACACGGAGTAAAGATGGGAAATGAGTGAACGACAACAAACCCATCCACGAACGTATCAGTAGAAAATGCTAGACGTTCGTGGTAAAATTACAAGAAAACTTAAGGGACCTCCCAAGATGTGACACAAAAACTAGGAAAATACGCAAAGGTTACTTCATATCAAAGCAACAGAGCATAAAGGTGAATAAATGAGCAGAGAAGAAGAACGATGGAGATGCAGGTAGATGGTTTGCATAGTTTTAAATGGCAATACAGTTCATCTTTTTTTTTCCTGTCACATTTTTCTCCAGCTCATCCATTTTCGCTCTCATTGCACTGTTTAACTTTGCATCGTGAAAATGCTTCGGAGAACATTGCGGACGTGGACAAATCGACGCATGGCACGCACCCTCACTCCACCCTCACTCCAAGCTCACCTGAATGATTGTGAGGTGGGGGAGCTTCATTAATCATGTCAAGCCAATCCGGAGACAGAAGGCTCAGAAACGAGTTAAATGGGGAACTTGGTTGCTTCCCCTGCCTTTGTCAGACAATTGCGTTGGCGACTATGATTGAGTGCGTTTCCCTGCATGCATGTTGGTGAAGCGAACTCCTTTGAGAGATGGACGCTGATGATTCAGCACTTACGATGGGCTAGATAATGTGTGAGATGATGGCATGGAAAATATTACGAGGACATCTTTAGAACCATCTTTAGGATGTGGTATCCTTAGAGAACAAAGTTCAAGGGCAGTTCTGGATTCTCGCCAGTGTTTCAACCTCGAATGAAACGGGACATGTTGGAAACGAGACACAAATATTATAAAAGTAGTAAAATATGTGTATCTATTATTTCAAATCAGATTACAAGGAGGAAACTAACACAATTCACCAAATTAATCAGATTCAGCAGTGTCATCAGCCACCACCACCACTGGATACAGTATATCTTACTGATGCCCAGGATGGATGCCCTTCGATCACATTCCCCCTGAAGCATTGGAGTGCCAATGACTGATTTTGTCCTACACACATTGTGCTTATTTATTTTTTTTAGGATGAGATTGAAGGGTACATGGTCATATATTCCAAACAATATAAGCAAGTGTCGACTCACGTAAGGATTAGTTGATGCATCACACACTAATGTATTTGTTATACATCCCAGGCATACGTCATCTTCAGATGACTCCTTTTCGGAAAGGTATAAATTTATGCTGACAGCGTCTTTTCATCAACCTTGATAGCCTGAGACATGTTGGATTTGGTGACCGCTCAGAGCATAAGTGGCATCTCTGTGATCTAAACAGAGATGAAATAGTGGGAAATGATTTTGATTCTCAGGTGAGTTAAGTTCAGCAATTCCAAATGCAGCATCAACTACACTATTATTTTAGGGTAGCAGGTCTTGGTATATTGAAACTGCAGTGAGAACAAGACGGGGTTGGGGGGTCACACTGATAGCAAGATAAGGAAACAGATAAATATACTGCATGGAGGCAAATAGCTTTCTACAATCTCAACAATTGTCCTTGAAGTCCTGGATCCCTTTTGCCATTTTCTGCCTCAGCGCTTAGGAAACAAACACACAAGAACACAAACACTGCTTCATGCAGGTCGTCGTATTTTCCGTATCGTGATGCTGAATAATATACTTTACTGTAGTTTAACATGGGGCGTGTCTCAAAACACACACGCACACAGGGGTCTTAGTTTTCTAAAATGTCATGCTGGTAAAATTACAGCAAGGAAACATCACTGGATAATATGGCACATTTTAGTTTCTATAAAAAATATAACATCATTGCAGCAAAAATGAGATTTTTTTTAAAGTTGACCTCGACGTGTCGGTGAAAATGCACTTTAAGATAAAATGGTTAAAGTACAAGTAGCACTTCAACCATTTTCAAACTATGTGTACTTCTCACTTCATTTAGAATACTCTTTGCCATCACATGATCAGACAGCAGAAAAACTTTCATTTCGAGTTAACTTTCTGACCTAAATGTCTCTGAAAGCAAACGTATTCTCTATTTTATTACACATCCTTTGACTATCTGATAAAATTGAGTTCAGATATGATGATGATCAATTCAGAACTGGTCACACCCGAACCCAAAACCAGCTGTGATACATATCCCATCTCTTTGAATATTCTTTGTATGGTTCAAAGCCTTTTGGGTCACTTCTAATGAAACTACCGGTACATTGGTCTCCTGTCACTATTTGTTTGTTTGTTCTGGAATTCTTTCTTGAGATTTTTCCCCTTTTGTCTAAAGATTCAGAGTCCTGGTCAGATACACTTTGATAATTACATCGTCAACAAAGTGCATTTACAACATAGTCGAAAATAAAGACCTGGAATTCTTATTAAAAGAT